>NW_026594462.1:4434226-4488463 GCF_907164565.1 Psammomys obesus
CCGCCCCCGCCGCCGCCGCCGCCGCACCACGGCCAGGGCTTCAGCGTGGACAACATCATGACGTCGCTGCGGGGGTCGCCGCAGGGCTCGGCCGCGGACCTCGGCTCGGGCCTGCTGGCCTCGGCGGCGGCGGCGGCGGCCGCGTCGTCGCGCGCGGGCATGGCTCCGCCGCTGGCGCTGGGGGCCTACTCGCCGGGGCAGAGCTCCCTCTACAGCTCCCCCTGCAGCCAGAGCTCCAGCGCGGGCAGCTCGGGAGGCGGCGGCGGCGGCGGCGGAGGTGGCGGCGGAGGCGGCGGAGGAGGCGGCGGCGCGGGGGGCGCGGGGGGCGGCGGCACCTACCACTGCAACCTGCAGGCCATGAGCCTGTACGCGGCGGGCGAGCGCGCGGGCCACCTGCAGGGCCCGGCGGGGGGCGCGGGCGGCGCCGCGGTGGATGACCCCCTGCCCGACTACTCTCTGCCCCCGGCCACCAGCAGCGGCTCCTCGTCCCTGGCTCACGGCGGCGGCGGCGGCGGGGGCGGCCAGGACGCCGGCCACCACCCCGCGTCCCACCAGGGCCGCCTCACCTCGTGGTACCTGAACCAGGCAGGTGGAGACCTGGGCCACTTGGCGAGCGCGGCGGCGGCCGCGGCGGCCGCGGGCTACCCCGGCCAGCAGCAGAACTTCCACTCGGTGCGGGAGATGTTCGAGTCTCAGCGGCTCGGCTTGAACAACTCTCCGGTGAACGGGAACAGTAGCTGTCAGATGGCTTTTCCCGCCAGCCAGTCTCTGTACCGCACGTCGGGGGCTTTCGTCTATGACTGTAGCAAATTCTGACCCCGTCCTCCACACACACGTCCCGGAGCCGAATGGAATAGAAGCCCAGGGCAGGAACAGTTAAAAGAACCCAGCAATGCAAAATCGAAACCAAAAACATACAAATTTTAAAACTTGAGGAGATTCAGCACACCAGCGAACAGAATCTCTCCCGAAGTTCAACTCACCAGCACCAGCTCAGAGAAAACCTATTTTCCTAAAAGATTAATGCAGAGCCTCCTCCGCTGTGCCTTATCTAAGTAAGCAAAACCGTAGACTGTTTTGTACAGACAGCAAAATCATGGTTTATTAAAGGACAGTTTACTCCAGATACCACGTAAGTTTCTTCTTGCGTTCAGAGATCCGCTTTCCTTGCCCCTCTGCCTCTGCCTTGCCTCTCACCTGTAAGATAATATTTTATCCTATGTCGAAAGAAGGGGGGAAGCCCCTGTTTATGAAAATCGCTTTCTTTTTATTCATGGACTTGTTTTTAAATGTAAATTGCAACATAGTAATTTATTTTTTAATTTGTAGTTGGATGTTACACGGACCAAACACCAGAAAGTGTTCCAAAAGCTTTTAAAGTTAAATTGCCTGAAACTTTAAAATGTGCCTTTTCTCTCATTATAAAAAGGGAAACTGTATTAATCTCATTCTATCATCCTTTTTTTGTTGATCATATCCATTGTTTGTTTATTAATAAATTGCCATTCAGTTTGAATAAGACCTATATGTCTGGATACTTTAATACAGCTTTAATATAAAGAAAATATTTCAAAGTGGAAATTATAGGAGATCTCTGCCAGATCTCTCTCTGAAATGTGGAGAAAACCTCCTCTAGTTCATGCCAAATTTCGCTATAAGCATTTTTTTTTATTGTTTAGTAGACTATTTTTTTTCCTAGAGCATTTTCTGCAAAACTTACTATCTAGTCAACTTGCTTTGTAGCTATTAAAAAGACAATTTCCTAAACAGATCTCAGTTGGCATGTGAACAAATACTTTTCTTCAGTAACTGCAGAACATGATTTGGCAATTTCTAAGTCCATGAATCAGCAGCGGTGTTACCACAGCGGTACCTGTTCGCAGAGATGCAAATATGCCTCTAGATACTCACAGATGGGTTTTGGCTTTCACGTCCCACGTGGATTGCAATGAGCATTATACATATCTGTAAGCCAGATGCGGAATAGATTGTTTTCTATTAATTTCATTCCTTTGTAAGAGGAGAAAGAAGCTAGTTTTAAAATCTATGTATATAACTCACTCACAGTTAAAATTCTTCATACAGCACAGAGAAGGATTACTTTTAAAAAAATATAAATATACTGTGGGTTGGAAATGGATATTTAATCTTGGGGAAACTTTTAGAAAATATGTTTGTAGAACAATTATTCTGAAGAAGATTTACAGCAGTGACCAGAAGGAAGAGTAAGAGGGCAGAAGAAGGAACATTAGTCTAGGGTGGTTTCTTTTCAAACCAATTTTTCTTGTTAATTTACAGTTAAACCTAGGGGGCAATCCGGATTGGCCCTCCCCCCCCTTTTGTAAATAACCCAGGAAATGTAATAAATTCATTATCTTAGGGTGATCTGCCCTGTCAATCAGACTTGGGGAGATGGCGGTTTGATTACAGACATTCAGGCCTTGAGTTTGTTTTCGAGATAAAGCAGGTTCCTATCTGCCGCTCCTATCTAGAGGCAACACTTAAGCAATAATTGCTGTTGCTTGTTGTCAAAATTTGATCATTGTTAAAGGATTGCTGCAAATAAATACACTCTAATTTCAGTCAAAAAAACTGCCTTACGTGGCCTCTGATTCGCTCGGTTCCTGCCGCTCAGAGCGGTAACCTAATAGCCAGGGAAGCTGTGGCGCTGCCCGGGCGTCTCCTCCGGGCAGGCCGGCTGGGGCTGGCCTCACGGCGGCTCTTAAGTGTTTTCTGGGCTGTCCTGGCCCCGAGTGCCTCGACTGTGGCCCCTTCTCCCCAACTCCCTCCTCAGGTTACCTCTTTGAGGGGATGGGGTGGGAAGGGGAGAAGGTTAGAGTCCATTGCCAATCTCTAGGAGCTGGAACCCAACTCTACTTTGGGGAGTCTGGCGTGGAGCTGGGGTTTGTGCGCCCGGAGCGGTGGCTTGAGCTGCGGTCGTCTAGGCCTGCGGGAGGCCCGAGCAGGTGACCGATGTCTCCCGGCCACCCCGACGGGTTGACCGACCCCAAGGCAGAGGAGGAGGCCGGACGGTCCTCAGGACGTCCGTTCCGACTGTTCGGACGGGAGGTGGCCGCCGGGTGGAGAGCCGCGGTGGGGCCTCCGGATCGTCCGGAGGGCCCCCTCCGGGCGGCGGCGTCCAGCCCCGACGCCGGCCCCCAGGACGCCGCTCGGGGGGCCGGGAAGGCTCCCGGGCTAATGAGCTGTAATTACCCGCTGCGGCGGCCGGCTTCTGTTTGCGTTCGCCGCGGCTTCCTCCTCCCCCGCGCGCCCCCGCCCCGCCGCCGCCGCCGCCGCCGCCCTCCGGTGCCCGCTCGCGGCCCCGCGGCCTCTTCCCGGAGTAAGTTATCCGCGGGGCGAATGGCACTCCAAAGGAGAACCCCCTCCCCGCCCCCGGCCCCGCCACACCTCGGCGTGAGCTGGATGGGTTAATCGCGATGGGGGGCCGGGGGGGGGGGGGAACACCCGGGTCGCGCGGGAGGCAGCATCGCCTCGGGGACCCCGGGCGCCCAGCCCTGGCGGCGCCCGCTCCCTTCCTCGCCCCGAGGCTGTGCCGCTCCTGTCTCCTCCTCCTCGCTCGCCGCCTTTGTTTTACAGGCGCCCGTGTGTTCTAGGAGCCCGGGCTCGGGTGGAAAGGTCACGGGCACTCCACTGCCCGCGGGTGACAGCGCGCCCCGCTGGCTCGGCAGGCGCACGGAGCCCGGCTCCGCTTTGCCAGCCATGGCCTGGGCCGCACCGACCTGCTGCCGGCGGGCTCGCCCGCCAGCCGCGACCTGGCACTTGTGTGTGACAGGGACGCGGATTAATTTAGGCTGCAGACGCCACAGGCCGGAGGGTGCACGGGGTAGGGCACCTTCGCTCTAAGTGCCCGAGACCCCCGCATCCACTCCGGTGAGGCCTTGCGGCCCTGAGGAGGCCTAGGCCGCCGCAGACAGCCCGGGGTCCTGGCCCAGGCGACCTGGGGAGACCTGGCTGTCCCCTAACTCTGTCACCCTTGCGGCCCTGCCAGCGCCGGTGCCGCTAGGGAAAGAACATCCTGCTCCTGGGAGTGGAGTTCTGTGGGTACCCTTGCTCTTTCTTTTCTGGGCCGGGCAGCTGCAGGAGCAGGTTTCTAGAGTGAGCTCGGGGCTCCCGAGGAGTCCCTTTACCGGAGCTCCTCGGAGTGTTTCCATAGTGTCGGGAGGAGAGCCTCCTTTTCTGTTTGCAGGTTCGAAAGTTAAGAACGGAAGATGTGTATGTGTGGGATTTCTGCAAGAGTTGCCTCTGCGGTAGTTCGGAGTCATGTAGGAGTTGAAGGAGAGAGCCACTCGTGATTTTAAAACGCAAAACACTCGTGTGTGGTGTTTTCTATCGTCTGTACATTTGCCTTCGACCCCTCATAGCTAATCGAAGAGACAGAAACTATTTCTGCCATTCATTTTTACCTGGAGTTGACTCATTCCTTAGTGGCTTGTATGGCTGATTTGCAGTTTTTCTGTGAAGTCTTGTAAGAAAAGCTGCTTGATAAGTTCACTGATAGCCGAACGTTTGGAAATTTACCTACCGGTGACATGCAGGACCCAGGTGATGAGTCCACTCATTTTGTAAATCGTCTCTGTAGAGATCGTTAGCATAGTATTTTGTCCCCAAAGGAGAAACAGGGCGCATTTATTTTCCTAGCAATTCACGGGCAAAGGCCAGCGTGGTATGTGCCATGTAAAATCTTGCATTTGGCATGTTACATATGTGGTAAGAACACGTGCTGTTTCCTGGGGCAGTGTCGTTAGCAGGCCCTTTTTTTCAACAGGCTGCATGCAAACAACCATGCATTTTGCGATTTATCATTCCACACAGTTTGTGTCATTGATAATAGATGCTTGCAAAGGAATAAGGCTCAACTGTGCTGGTCCTCTGTAAGCTCTGGGCTGCTTTCAGCCACAAGAGTACCTTTTGGGCTCCCCTTAACTTTGAAAGGTGAAGAACATGGCACTTTTTTTTTTCTCCCACCCTGGTTACTAAGGGTGCTGAGAGTTGCTGTCTTTATGGTGGAGGGCCATTTGTTTCGTTCAAAGTGGTATAAAACCCTGCTGGTTCAGGCCACCTGGCCAGATAGCCCTGGAAGGCCAAAAAACGACCTTACACAACAGGCCTTAGGTACCCACACCATGTCTTCCAAGGCTCTCAGCGGCAGCCAAGAAAGAATAGTTGGAGTACCAGGTTCCCCCTCTCCCCTTCCCCACACCTCCAATTATTGAGCAGAGTCTTTCAAGTCCCTTCTCTGAAGCCCCTACCATGTGGCACTGAGTGGTGTTACAGGGCCTCCCTTTTTCGCCTCCTGTCTACTCCTTTTATGACTGGTTCATGAAGCCATTAGCTTTTCCCACCAGCACATAAACAAATATCCTGTTAGGGGTAAGATTGATGATAGCTAAGTAATAAAGCTGGCCAGGCAGGGCAGACTGTGATGTGGTGATGGCAGAGAAAGATTAGGGCTTGGGGAGGAACATGCCAGAGGTATGCCAGAGGCCTCATCCCATTGCTTGAGAACCAGGGGCAGAGAAGAGGCTTCCCAAAGCTGGAGGGCTTTGAGCAAGGGAAATCTGATGTGTTCAGATCATGGATATTCAGCAGGAAGGGAAATCTATAGAAACTTGCCAAAGGGACCAATTGCCAGTTTCAGAAATCCTACTGCCGTGGATTCTTCTATCTGGATTAATAATATGGCCCAAAGCCTCCCTCCCAACCCCAGCACACACAGAGAGACAGTCTATTTTGGCTCTACAATCACAGCTGGAGCTTCTCTGGGCTGAACTCCTTACCCCTGTATTTCAGCATCACCTTTCCTATATACCATTTGATTCTATGTATTTAGGTTGTTATCCTCTTGTCTCCCTGTCAGTTTCTTCTAACCTTCCTTTTTTCCCCAAAGAAAAATTTTGGGGTCCCCAAAGGGTCTCTGGATAAGATGCCCCCCATTCCCAGCTTGCACCATCTCTGGTGGCTCTACTGCTCACCCTCTACTTGTGGGGGTGGGTGGGCTGGATATGACCCTATTTAGTGCCTACGTATGGGATAGAGCTGGGATAGGCAGGTGCTGTGTCCAAGTCAGGTTAGAGAGGAACAATACCCAATTAAATGAGTTCCAGCTCTAAAACCCATTCAAGGTTCTCAATGTGATTAGGGGTGGAAAATTGAGCAAAATGTACCATGTCCATCTTATTGGAGACCAAAATAAAACACAGAGAGCTCAACTTCAAACCTTTGTTGCCTCCTCTTCCATCTTACCTTGCCTCCAAAGAAACTCTGTTTTATATTAGTTTTTTGTTATTTACTCGATTTTTTCCTTCACTGGTTTTAAATTTGTAGCATATTGAGCGTATTATAGGCAATGCAGCAGGATCTGGAATTTCCTTCCACATACATGAGGGCTATCTCTGAGAGGGGAAGTCTTCCTGCCATTAGATTGTGCCTAGGCCTGGCATTCTTTCTAGCTCAGAATCTCTGGACCTGAGTTTTCGAGTGACCCAGAAAGTCATTGGGGGCCCTTCTGCAAGTTCTATGTTTTCAGCCTCTTCCCATCTTCCCGAAAAGAGCATCTTTTTGCTTTACGCTGCACAAGGGCTTCTGTGCCTGCAGATAGTCTAGTCTTTCCAACTTCTTCAAGCTGTACTTGTAGGTGGTTCCTGAGAAGGGGACTGTCAGCGAGCCAGTCTTTTGCCTTAAAGTGAACATAGCTTCGCCTATGAACATACCTTCCATGAGTGGTCATGGAAGAGCAATTTGTGAGCTCAAAGGCAGCAGTGAGCGGATAGTCAGGGCTGGGCCGTGGAGGCCTGGCGTTTCACCCTAAAGAAGCAGAAAACACTGAAGGGAGGTCTTGGTTCCCGAATTCTTTCCGAAATGGAAGTGTTTAGAGGGCTTTGGGAATGATTTAAAGGAGAGGAGAGAGACACCCTCCTGTTTTCTACCCTAGGGTAAATGCAGGAAAACCAACCTGTTTAGCACCTTTAATTCTCAAGGTCTCCGAATTTCTGTCATTGACAAACAACCCCGACAGCAACAAGACCGGGTCATTGTTCCCCTGCTGTGCGTGGATCCTTAATGGCTGCACGCCTGCAAGCCTTCAAGGACACCGTACAGGTTTCAGTGTAGAGATCGCATTCTTTAAAAATCTGCTGGTAGAGGAGCCATGAAACTGACCTATGAGTTGGGCAAAATCAGCCAGCCCTCGCTCCAAAGCTGCTCAGAGCCTCGGCAGGCTTGCCCAGAGGTCTGGGTGAGCAGAGGCCCTTCTGAAAGTTCGGCTCAGTCCCTGCCTGAAGTTTTGCCGCCAGTTCTGGGCCTGGGGGTTGTTTCTGGCCTCCCGGAAGCCACAGGGCAGCAGTGCTCCAGGAGGCAGAGGCTTTTTTTTTTTCTTTTTTTTGGCTGCTACCTTTGTAAATATGACTTTTTCATATTACCTGGGAAGGACATACTAGTCACAGCAAGAGAAGAACACAGAAACACTTCCTCTTAAGAGTCCTGCAGACAGCCTTGGGGAGAAACCCATTTTGCAAAGGGCAGATCGGGTGCTAGATTTTTCTGAGAAAACTAGATCAGACATTGAAAGCCCCCAGACCCCAAAGGGCTCTCTGGGCCACTTTCTTGACCCTCTCAGGTTCAGTATTCAGACTCTCTGGGAGGTGCAGAAACGTGATTTACAGCAAATGCACTTAGTGACAGTGGGAGAATGTGGCATTTCCTGTATCTGTCTGATGTTTTCAGGGTAGGCCCTACCCACTCACCGAACCCAGTCACTACCCTGAACGTTCCTGGACCTTGACTCCAGGGAAAAGGCCTCCCCTTATCCTGGGGGCAACCATGCTCCCCAAAGCTGTGCTGCTAGGAGGGACAGGGGCGGGGGATAAAGTGGCACAACAGGAAAGCCAGAAGGCCCTTCCCAGCCAGCTTCCTCGCCATAAAAAGCCAGACTCCAGCCGAGGTCCTGACCCCTTCCAAATATACATTCCCTGGCCTGTGGCTGCCACTGCCGTCGGACCTCAGGCTGCTCAGCTTCCTCTCTGGCCAGCCTGGGCCCAGTTCCTCCTTTGGAGCAGTCTGGTTGGTGGAGCCTGAGTTTTCAGTTGACTTCCCCAGACTCCCAGTTTTTATGCCTTCAACCAGAGGGCTGTGGTTCTCTCAGATGTCTAGGATAGAGCACATTTTAGCAGTCAGGACTGTTTCTTTTGAAGGATGGCGCTTTCTCACCATCTCTCCTCTGCTGGGCTTTAGGGCTGTGGAGCTTATGTGTTGGTGGTGGATGAGGCTGGACAGCTGCATACCCAGAAACCTTTTTGGTCAGATGCCCCAGGGTTGCACTCCACTCCCCGTCAAAGGCTTAGAACCTTCAAGAGACTCAGAACCTCAGTGAGCTGAGGTGATTGGTAGTGGTGGCCTGGAGTTAGACCAGCATTGAGTATCAGCAGGTCACAGTTCTTCAGCAAACAAATAGGTGCTCACTCTAGCAAGGCGACTTGTCTCAGGAATTCAGAGGCCAGAGGGGCAGCTGTGACTATGTATCTGCCTCGGCTGACAGTGTATGGTCCCTTGACCCTGAAAGATGGGCAGGGACTGGGGATTAGCACAGAGATTGGTTGTTTGCTCAGAGCAGACTCTTTGGTGGGGAAAAGTAAATGACTTGAGCAAGGGTGGGGTAGGACCTTGGAAAGTTCCTGGGTCTCTGGGAGAGTCCACTCTGAATATATTAGGAGGTAGAAAGCTATATATGGGGGGGGGGGAGAAGGGCACAGCATCACCCTGTAAGGACAGCAAAAGGCTTCAGGTTCAGTGGACAAAGTCAGGCACACCCCCTGAATGCTTGCTCCATGTAGCCCAGATGAGCATATGGAAGGCCTAGGAGAGCAGGGACCTCAGGACTCAAGGCAGCCTAGCTACCTCCTACTCCCAGGATAGGCTTGGTTGCTAGTGTACTCAGAAAACACTGTGGACCGGGGAAGGCAGGGCTATGGAGGTGGCCTAGCTACCAGGACAGCAATGTGTCTCAGATGTTATTGCTACTTGTGAAAGTTTTCAGTGCTCTCTGAGGAAAACCTCCAATTTTTGGAGAGGCGCGAAAGTCATGTTGGGACATGTTGATCTCTTTGTAAGACAAGCACACAGGAACACACAATCTTTGTGTAAAACCTGGGTGGAAGCTCTCCCCACCCATACTGTCTGCTGAGCAGTTAAGGCTGCATCAAAGACTCAGGAAGACAGTGAAAAAGTAAAAAACTCAGTGGAATACAACTACATAAACTTCCGTGCTTTAATTTCCAAACACAAAGAAGGTGCCTGGGTGCTTCTTTCCTTTTTGTGGTGGGACCTAAAAGTTGTCTTTAAATGATACATTCAAGGTCTTTTATTTATTTAGTTATGTTTTGTATGACTCTGTAGCTTATCTTCTAGAAAAGCCTTCCACACTGAGATATATTCCCAGAACCTGGGTCATTATTTTACAATGAAAAATCTAAAGTGTTGCTTCCTGCTTCTAGCTTGAACAACACAGGGAAGATGGCCTATCATCTTGCAGGCTTCTGTCGGGTTCTGAGACTGGCTTTGGTGAAGGTGATTAAAGCAAATGAAAGGAAGCCCAAAGCAATCCTGCTGGATCTGCCCCTCACCCCACACACCTCCAGTTCATTTAGGTTTCCTTCTGGCTCTTCTCCTATGGGAACACAGTTCTCCCAACCTTCCCTTCAGGTTGACAGTCCCAACTCTGGGGCCTGTTCCTTCTACAGCTGCAAAGGTTGGCAGGCCTAGTTCACTGTTTCTGCACTACAGACAAAAAAGCAAGTACAGCATAGACGGGTTTGAAGGGTTCTAACCCAGCAGTGCCCCTAGCACCCAAGCCCTTGACCTTTCTCTGACGAACAAATGTAGGCTTGTTGCTGGCATAACTGAGAGAACTAATGGCTTAACTCTCTTAAGTTTTTACAGTATCAGGCTGGGAGAGGTGTTGTAATGTGTGAAATATATACCCAATGCTTGTAGAATGGAAAAAAAAAAGAAGTGTGAATGACACACAAAAACGACTGAAATTAAGATAGATTTGAGAAGAAGCCCTTTAATTGGGTCTTGAGGATGGCTACATGAAATTCTTTCGGCACAGAAAGTTAAATTCTGGAGTGCAACTGTTTTTTTCCTTTTAAACACACACCACCAAGAATTCAAAGGAGCTCCCAACTGTGACTGAGAGAGCATGAATGGTGACTAGGTGCAACTAGAAAGACTTCTTCCTTCAGAAACCCCTGCTTATATCTATGGCTTTGCTGGAGTCATTCAGAACCCCTGCCCAGGATTTCTTCTGCTCTTCCCCAAGGAGCTCATTATGGCTTTGGGCTAGAAGCCACAAAACATTGAATTAAACAGCCTCTGCAGGCCTGCAGGTCTTTGGAATGGCTTTTCCTGGGTGTTGAATGAGGGATTTAGGTGGTCAGTGGGGGGAGGGCTTTTTCATTAGGGTCAAAGCCAAGAAACATGTGATTAGCTATGAGATTTGAGAGCATGTGTGATGGGACAGCAGACTTCTGAGTGACATTTGCAGGAACTTGTGAAAGTGCGCTGAGATGGCATGTTTGCGAGTGAATCTGTGTATGTGAGTGGATGTGTGTTTGAGGTTGTGGGCGACAACGTGTGCCCATGTGTGATAGAGCCTGTGTGTGTGTGCGTGCGTCCCAGCCTGCCCAGGCCTACAGGCCCCACCTCCCAGAGACCATCTGCTTCCAATTAGCAGCATCCCATTTGGGAACAGAAACAGCAGGCTCCTCTTGGGGTGGCTTCTGAGAACCGGGTGGGCCAGCCTGGCTGCCCTCGTTCTGCTCCATGGGGGCTGAGGCTGCCCCGGCCAGCAGGCTCTCACAGCATAGAGAGTTCCACAGAGAGCCCTCTGGAGCCCTTGTCCTCCCCCAGATCATAAACCTGCCTGTGAAGACATTCGGAAATAGTTCACCCTCAGTCTCATGCATGTGCAAAGATTGGAATGCCACTTGCTGAAGTTTTATTTTATTTTGCTTGGAAGGGGAGTGAGGGGGAGAAGAGTCCTGACCTAATTTGTTCTAGGCCAAAAGACTATTTCATGCAAAAGTGTATACCTGCAAGCAGATCCTTGCTTGCTCTCCGGGGGTGTTCTGTACACTTATGTTCACATGTAGCTACGCAGTATACAACTCAGTATACAGGAAAGCAGCACTTAAATGCTAAACTCAGTGAAGCTGGATCCTGGGTTCTAAGTCTTCTTATCATAACTTCTCTATCATAACTTTTAATGTTGATGTGGTTGAAGCATCAGCATGATATCTGGTATATATCAGACACTAGGTGTAAGCGGATTGAATTGATGAGTCAAAATTCAGTTTAAAAAAGTGGCCTAGTACTGATGGGAAAGAGCTGGAAGTAAATGCAGTGTCCAAGTCTCTAGACAATAGAAGAGGCGTAGGTTGGGGCTTCTGTGTAGGCCAGGGGTTTTCACACAGAATGTTCCAACAGTATTTACTTTCCATCAAAGTTTCTTCTTTTAACCCCTGTTTCATGAGCCTTTTTCTGAGAGGGTGAGAGCTCGGTGGTTCTAACTAAAATCAGCAGAGACAGAAGGGGTATGAATGCTTCAGTTCAGCAGGGTATAGGTATGTCTAAGGCAGAAGTTTAGCCAGGTGCTCTGTGCAGGGCAGCTCAGACTTGGGGTCTTCTCAACAGGGGTTTTCCCAAAGGAACATAGAACTATTTCATCCCAGGTGTGGGTTTGGGTATTGTTTGGGGCCCTAAACTGCCTACATTATAACTTGAAGAAAACACCCACAGGTAACTCCATTAGTGCTGGTTCATAGAAAGATCATTTAATAAGAAAAGAGAAAAGCAATTTCAAGACTCCAAAATTTAAGTTGTCTAGTGACATAATTTCAAGTAAAATGAATATGGGATTCAAACTTCTTGATTTCTTAAAACCATTCAGAGGAGGCTTTCACCAAAGCAAAG
Source organism: Psammomys obesus (assembly GCF_907164565.1). Classification (NCBI taxonomy): domain Eukaryota; kingdom Metazoa; phylum Chordata; class Mammalia; order Rodentia; family Muridae; genus Psammomys; species Psammomys obesus. Next base: position 4,446,215 of record NW_026594462.1, read on the forward strand.
CTGCTTTAGCTCTGGAGTGTCCTGTCCTGGGGTCTACAAACCTCTGTGGCCCAGCTCTAGACGCGAGGACAGCACAGGAGGTCGACGGTCAGTCGCAGGAGCGGCTGGACTCTGGTTCGCTGGCTCTGCACTGTCCCTGGCCTCACGAGTCTGCAGAGGTGCTCAGGCGTTGGGGTTGGTCCTCATGAGCTCCACGTCGGCCTGCACCATCTCCCTGACCAGCTCCTGCGACCCAAGATCAGGAGTGGGCAGTGAGGGCGGAGTTTCTGCTACCCACTCCCACAACACCTCCTCGCAGGGGCCTGAAAGGTCTCTTGTTTGACCACAGCTCTGCTAGCTCACAGCTGGCAGCTGTGAGAACCTGCGCTAGTGACAAAACTTACATCAAAGGCAACGCGGGGCTTCCAGTTCAGTTTTTGCCGAGCCTTGGAACAGTCTCCTTGCAGAAAGTCCTGTGGAGAGAGGGCAGATGAGGTGTGCAGGCAGGGGCTCAGCACACACACTTTTCCAAATTTGTCTCACCGGGTACAGTCCATCCCGTCAGTACTGCGGTTTAAGCTAAGACCTGGCGAGTGAGCCATCTGCAACTCCTGCGCAACAGCCGACCCCCCCCCCCGGGGGGGGGGGGGACGAGACGACAGACACTTTGTATTAGTGACTCTGATGGCATTTTTTTTTTTTTAAGATATTAAGTTGTCAGGAGAGCTACTGTGAGGACTGTTTCGAATTACTGCACTTTCTCGGCAAAGGCCAGGGGTAAATCAAGCCTGCATGTCCAAGACACAGAGCTAGCTCCATTACAGAACAGCGATTGCAGGACCCTGACCCATCGGCCGGGTCCCTTCCCTAGAACCCACCTCCCCTGCCCCCCCCCCCCCCCCCCCCCCAATCAGGTCTCTAGCCCTTGTCCGGTCCCTAGCCTGAGTATCCCTCCTGGATTCAGAGTAGATGATCCCGACTCCAGTCTCCGGCTTTTGGGACAGCCTGCAGGCAACCAGCACTGTGGAGCTGCCAAGAGCTCAGCCGCTCAGCTCCCAGCTCTGCAAAGGTGAAGACTGTTCTCTCCACTAGCCAGCAGCGCAGCACTGCAGCACCCGCAAGCTCCTAAACCGAAACTTCCTTTTCCTGGAACAGTAGAGGGTCTGTTCTATTCTATTCTTCTCTTTCTTCCTTAGAAAATGGGATTTTCTTTCTCGACTCATAGGACAAACGCAACAGCCTCAGTTCAAAACCCTGTGCATCTGCGGCCATGGACCCTTTTGCATCTGCAGCCACGCACGCCTTTCTGTAGCTTCTTTCACCTCTGGCTGACTTTCAGAGGAGACTGCAGAGCACAGTGTTAGCCCAGGACTGGGCCTTATCAACACAGAACGCTGAGGTCAAACCTCTTGCTCATCTCTGACTTTATGGGGAGGGAAATACAAATGTACTCGGGGGCTTCCTGGAGAAGTCGAGCAAGAGATGTTCACATTCATTCATTTAAGAGGTTCCTTTGGCAAGGAAGACTGACAGCAAACAAAAAACAAAACAAAACAACAACAACAACAAACCCAAAAAAACAAAAACCAGAAGAGATGAAAATCCTGTATCTCAGCCCTCACAGATCTGTATTGCAGGTCTCAAGACTAAGGGGGAATTTTAAGATGAGTTGAAAGGGAAGAAAGGAAGACAAGGAGGGATGGAAGAAAAAAGCAAGAAAAGCCAGTTAGGTCTATTCATATGAGTATATCCAAGGTGCATTTGCTGAGACTCAACATAACCAGGGACTGGGGCAGCAGGTGGAAAAGGCGATTTTTACAGTGGTAACTGCCCCATTCAGACCCTCTTTTAGCTGGGCACTGTTAGACAGGTGAACCTGCTGCTCTGAGTGACAGCCAGGTAACCAAGCTGCAGTAAAAGGCCTCCCCTGCTCTCCTTTCCCTGAACTTGGCAGGCAAAGGCACGTCGTTGTGGATTTCAGATAGCTGAGCCAGGAGGTTGGGTCCAAGTGGTTTGTGCTTGCCACGGAGTGCTCACCTGGGCCTTCCAGGCAGAGGTGGTCTGGATTCCATTTCCCTGCCTCAGTCTTTACTCTAGCAGAGGACATTCAGGGACTCTTGCTCTCAACCATCCATCATGGCTTTTTAGGCTCGAATAAATCAAATTCCCAAAGGCTTTGCATTTCACAATATGCTAAAGTACCCACTTCCTCCCCAGAGTGTTGACCAGAGTGAAGCAAGTTATTTCTGCTGGCCTAAAAGCCCATTTCCAGACTCCCCAGGAAAGGTAGGATACAAGAATTAGTAATTAGCATTTTTAGCAGTGTTATCTGGAGCTGCCAATGTAAGTGGAAAAACAAACCAAGTAATTTACTTCTCTTTACTCTCCCTAAATAAACTTGTATATACTTTTACAATGCTTCTCTTTTAGTGTAAAAGTCACACAAAGATATTGCTTCTTTTTCCCCAGAGGAAGCTGTGCAGCTTGGAGTCATGAAGCAATGTCCGCCTGACCGTCCCTCAGCCCTATGACAGCGTCAGCAGAACATGGTTACTCTTGAATCACATACCACCAGCTGTAAATCAACCAGCACAGCATGGATGCAATTCATGGCTGTGAACATATAGTTAAAAAAAGCCCTAAAACCCAGTTTGGTTTCAAATGATCTCAGTAGGCTTGGGAAAGGGAGCGTTGTATTGTAATTAGGTTTCCTGTATTTTTCTACAAGTAGCTCATAATATGAAAACAACCAAGCAACTACAATTAAGGAAGAAGAAAAATGGTTTTCAAAAGCTTAGCAACAGACACTACTAACATACACTGTAAAAGTATTTCATTGAAACCAGAGACAGGCTCAGCTAAACTTCCCAATTTAGTTTTGAGCCTGGCTCTTAGACTTTAGCCTCACAGCTTCCTTAGCCTTCTGCCAAAGCTCTGTCTCCCTGAAACTCAATTAGATCAAGAGGCTTTGGGTAGGAAAAGCACAAGGGCCTATCAGAACAGAGCAGTGGCTATTCTTGCCAGTTGCTAATGAGTTAACACATGGATGGGCCACTCAAGATATTTCTGTCACATCAACTTTCTTTCCTCTGCCTAGGCAATGAGCTCCCCTTCACCTCCATCAACTCAGCTTGCTTTGTACTTTACTGTCCTAAAGAAACATATTACTAAATAGGAAGTAGGGGGTGGGTGGGTGGTACATATCCTTAATCACAGCAATTGGGAGGCAGAGGCAGGCAGATCTTTGCATTCCAGGCCAGCGTGATCTACAGAGTGAGTTCCAGGCCAGCCAGGGCTATACAGAGAAACTGTTTAAAAAAGAAAGACAGAAAGAAAGAAAGAAAAAGAGAAAGAAAGAGAGAAAGATAGAGAAAGAAAGAGAGAGAGAGAAGAAGGAAAGAAAGGAAGAAAAGAAAGAAAGAAAGAAAGAAAGAAAGAAAAAAAGAAAGAAAGAAAGAAAGAAAGAAAGAAAGAAAGAAAGAAAGAAAGAAAGAAAGAAAGAAAAGAAGGAAAGAAAGATACATTGGGATCTGGTCAATGGTTCATTTCATTTGCAGATTCTTCACTGAGGCAGAGTTCAGGGTTGGCATGACAAGGCCTTTGTGTGAAGGCACACAGTGCTGGACAGGAGGGTAGACAGGAAATGCTCCCTTAAGCATCATTTCCTCTGACCTGCGGAGAAGTCAGGGTTGGGAGCTGGATGAGGAAGCCAGGAGTTGCTGTGCTCACACACAGAGTGAGGAGAAAGGCCACAGTATGCACTCCTTTTATATTTAAGTCTTTTAAGACTTTTGAACTTGCACAAAAGCCTCCAATAGCGCCAAGTAACTCTCAATGACAAATGAAAAGAATGAGTTTATACTACTCTACATTTGAATTATTTGATTCTCCATAGGCTTTCAGCCACCACAAGAAAATAGAGGCAAACTGGAATTAAAGTGATGATTTATGTAGAGTTTCTAGAAAGAACTTCATGAACTGGGTGGTCTGGAGCTTTTCTGGGAGAAAAAAAAGACAGAAAACAAAACAAAACAAAACAACAACAACAACAACAACAAAAAACAGGCAACCAAACTCTGAGAAAAATGTAAAGCATTTAAATGCAAATATGACATTTCCTATTTTCTGGCTTCTAGTGTCTTTCCCATTTTCACTGCTATTCCTTAGGTGAACTATATAGTTTCAATGTGTAATTTATTATTGTCAAATTCAATTAGGCTTAACTAAGCATTTTACAGCAGCTTGAGGAACAGGGAAACTACAGACAAGCTCTGTCCCGCAAACCCAGCTCACTTGCCCCTAGGAGTTGTCTTGCAGCTTGAGTGCCCAGGCATGGTGGCTTTCACAGCAACAGAGCTGCAAACACCATCCTGAGAGAGGGGAATATTTTACTGCAATGAAATCTCAGGCTTTCCTGGCCCTTGGTCTTGTTATAGTAGATAGATAAAGCGCCAGACCAAGTGCCAGGGAAGTCATTAGGCCAGTTCCTGAGCCCACAGCAGTTAACACAATCCAGAAAAGAAGGGCTCTCCCTGCCATTATTGTCTCCTCTAATTAGAGGCCCCCTTTTCGAAGATCTTTGAGTTCCCTGTGCATTACCATCAAGATAACATGACACCTTTCAGCCACACAGGTTACTTTTCTTCCCTTAATGTGATTTTGATTGTTCTTACACAAATTAAGTCCCTTCACTAAATCCTCATCCACTTTCTTAAAATCACAGTAGGGAATCTAGGGATGAAACTGGATCACGTAGGATAACTTCAAGCTTATACCCTCATTTCTTTTTCTCCCTTTTCTCAAGTTTGATTTGGGAAAATTATAACATTTAGATTGAATTACAAGTTGGGTTGGGTTTCCTCAGCAGGTTTGTGGTAAGGTTTGCAGGAACATCTGGTGGGGCAGAGAGGCTTTAGGAGTGTGAGAGCTCTTGGCAGGATGTTGTTAAATTTCTAATGTACATATTGGAAGAAACTGACTTTTGAGTGCCATAAACAAGAAGGTGCACAGGCAGGGATGTGACTAAGGAAAATGTAGCCCGATGGAAACCTTGGCTAAACATCTTCAGGAATTTAAGACATGGAGCTGTGCGTGGCACAAAAATACTCATTTTCCCCTCCTGCTTTTCTTAGAAAAGTGAAATTGAAGACTAGCTCAGGTTCCAAGGGAATAGAAGAATGCCAATGAATTAGGTCCTTGATCTGACTTTATGCTAATGAATGAGGAGGCAAGCTTCCCTTGTAGGGTAAAGCTTCTCTTGGGAAGCACAGAACTGTTAAAAACAAAACAAAACAACAGAACTTCAGGGAAGCCTTTGAAGTTGAACTACATATTCTAGACAGACAAGGAGGGCAGCATGGAGGAAAAGTGAGAAAGAAGCCTAAAGATCCCTGACTCCCCACTCCTCAAGCCTGCTTTCTAGCCACTTGTGTAGTTTTTGCCCGCACATCCTGGAATTTGTGGCTTAATCCTACCCAAGGAGAGAGCTAACCTCAGAGCAGTGTTATAAGGAGGAGGCTGGGCATTTCCCTCCCCTGCCCTGGACTGCTTCAGAATGGCAAGATTGAAGTCGACACCAGGCCTCTCCTTTAATGACAAGGGGCGATAAGAGACAAGGAGAAAACAGCAGGTTGTCTCGTCTCTTCAGGAAGTGGGCTCAGGGGACTGACCATCCAGCAGGGCTGACAGCGTGCCCCAGAGCTAAACTGATATGGTGTTTGGCGGTGTTTGGCGAGCTTCACTAAGCACCATTCCAGATCGTAGCACAGCATGGGACATGAAGCAGAGAAGCAGGCCTGCAAAAGCTGTTCCTAGCCTTTGCACAAGGGCCACTCCAGGCCCACTGGCTCTGGGCAGTCCCACATGGCCTTAGACTAAAGCCACTGCTTAGAGCTCAACACTTAACCACTGTGCACGCTACTGGTGGGCTCACTCACAAACCTGTCATCACGCTGCCTGTTCTGGATGGTACCTTCTTTCACAGAATCTTTAAAAATCCTGTGATCCCTTCACTGATCCCATTTTCCTTTGAGAAACTATGTAGCAGTTACTAAAAGGTACCAAACAAAGGGAAAGAAACAACCATTTACATGTGGGCTTCACACACTGATAAAAGAGGTTACCAATTTCTAGAACTTTCTGGAAAGTGAATGAGGATGTGTCTTCTTCCAGTATGTTTACCCATGTTTATATCATGACATACACACATCTTTTCCGTTATCTTTTAAAAAATATAGTTAGCATAAGTAGAAAAATACGGTTAGGCAAAAAAAAAAAAAAAAAGGCTCTACAAGTTACACAGACAACATTTTTACAGCTGGTCTTCCAAATCTCTGGACTTTGCATGCAGAGGCGCAAGCAACCATTGATCAAAGATAACAACAACAAAAAATTAAGACACCTGTCCTGAAGGTGGGTAGATCCTCTTTGTCACTGTTGTCTACTGATCATCACTTGCTGACAGCAGCTGCACTGTGTTAGACACTACTGAGTTTCCTAGGAAAATTTATTGAGTTCAGAAGGACATGCTCACGCCTGCAAATCAGGGTCTCTGAGGATTCTGGTGTTAGAGGGGGATCTGGGAACCAATCCTCTGAGGATGCTGCAGGATGACTGTATTGGGGGAGGGAATACAGGCTCTTGGATTAACTTCATTTTAGAGTGTTAGTCTTGAGAAAGTTCTCTCAGGCCAACTTGTGTGAGCCATGGGCAGAGGTCCATTCTCCTCTGCAGCGTTCACATGAATCAAACTGTAGCTTCTCTCTTAGTTGCTTGGAATTCTCCCCTACTGCCTATTTGCCCTTTACCAATCACTGTCCTACTACAGAGCTTTGATTTGGGCCCAGAAATGGGAACCAACCCAGGAACACTCTTTCCAGCCTGTTTAAGCTTGTGGGACCCAGGCTTAGACCTTTCACTCAGGCCCACTCTGAGAGAACAAGCATTCAAAGGAAAGCTTTTCTAAGAAGCAGTGTCTAGAAGCCTGGGCAGTTGCATGCTAACAGCTAGATGACTAACAGATCACAGGTGAGGCTTTCAGGAGGTCACCTTGCAACGTAGAGATTTATGATACCACTGTACCTGTTCTGTGTCTATAGTTGTAATCATGGAGTTAACTTCCTTTTTTCTGTTAGCTGGGGTTTTGGAGCCTAGTGCTTACAGTAGCATCAGTGCAAAGAAAGTGAATTGAATGACTTACTATAACTGGAGACTTATGGTCCTAATTCCTTCACTAAAGTTCATCCTAAATAGCTGATGCGGGTGGTGGTGGTGACTCACACTTAAAATGTAAGGGCCACTTAATGACAGGGAGATAAGATTGTAGGTGACCTCAGCATTCCAGGCTTCAAAGTCAGCACCATCTTCTTTGAAAATTACTGGCTACTGTTAATAACTGGATCTGGAGTGCAAAGATTTGCCCATGCTAGTAGGAGGTGGCATAAACCCTGAGGAAAGGAGATAAAGCACCTTTAAGTGGACCGATTAGGGACTGTTGTGACATAATTGGCAAGTGGCATTCTGGACATAAGATGCAGGCTGCATTTCTTTTGCTACTTAGCACTTTCTGCCCTCAAAGCACTTTTCAGAGTTCAGCTAATTAAACTTGAAGACAGCCACACTCAAGATGCAACTCAGGAGATTCTGTATCTGCTTCCAAGGCCTCTTTCCTAGAGATGAAAGTTCTCTACAAAGTGTCTTGGAGCTAAAAGCCAAACTCTGTTATCCCTCTTATCTTGAACCTGCGCCCTCTTATCCAGGCAGGCAACTTTGGCCGTGGGGCATCCTGGGTTGCACAAGACAAAGGCAATTTTCCTTAAGCTTGCTTCCTTCTTGTTTGTTAGGCAAACTATCATCCTAGAGAAAACCCCTAACCTTATTTTGAACACAGACACCAAAGAACATTGTAACTCATATAGATCTCCTTACAATAAACATGGGGTAATTTTTCCTTTGGGTGTTTCTCAACTTATATAGCACATTAAAGTCTTCTAATTAAAGAAATCTCGCTTTGATAATCTACCTATCTACCCATGCCAAATGGAAATGACTTAAGAGGGACATATCCACATGTTTCAGCATCACTTCCCCAGTGACTCTTGTGACACTCGAGGGCTAGCTGCATTACCTAGGGAACTACCACACCAGACCCTGCATTTTGGTTACTTCTTCCAGAAACTTCTTGAGGAAAAACTAAAACAACTACCTGACTGTAGTGGAAGTTTTGGTTTCTTTAAGAACTCAGTTATGTAAATATGTTTTTGTTTTAATTTCAAGTATGGGATATGGAGTAGCTTTTAGTTTGTCCACAGCTGATAATTGCATTGTGTGGGGCGTGGTCATTGCCAGCTGGTAACAGCCTCGTGAATGCTCAGAGAGTTGCATGATTTTTGCCAGCTGCAGATAGTGGAATTCTGAGGACTCCAGGACAGTGTAAATGTGAGAGCCCAGAGAAAGCGAGGGCTTCAAGGAGACAGATGGACGGTGAGACAGATGGAGGAAGAAGGCTATTGTTTGTTCTGTTGCTGCTGCTTGTTTGCTGTTGCTGGACTGTTAGATATCCTGACCACTGAGATTGGCATTTTCCCAAAGAACCCAAAACCCTAACAAGCTGGAACTAAGTCTAAAGAGGTCTACATTCCCTTTCCCATTTAACCTTCTTTCTCTCCTACCTAGGGTTGAGGGATTGGAAGGGAGGTAGATGCTTTAGGCGCCAAAGTAGAGTTTAAAAACTAGTGACTACAGGTGGCACTCAATGTGATTGGTAAGAAACCAATAAAAATAGTTTTAAAATAGCACTACACTTGGCATTTGTGAGTTTCTTGAGGGGAGCAGAGGAAAGATGAGCATTAATATGGATCCTTAGGTTTTCTACAGTTTGATTTACTCTCCTATTGTTTTCCCACCATCAGGGCTAAGAAAGATTTAGCTGGCATTCGGGATCTATACTGCCTGACTATGTGTTACTCTTCCTTTCATTTTTTTTTCATGGGATGAACAGAATACCTCTATCTGTAAAGACATTTCAGCAAGATGTCATGAAGCCATCTAGTGGCAGGGGTTTGGACTAGAGGCAGCATTTCTGATTCTTAGTCTAGCAGTTACAATGCTCAAAGGTCCAAGTCCTCCAAGGAAAACAGTGTACTTATGCCACTTTAATGTGACAGGCAAAGAGACATCTAAATAATGTGTCAGCACATGTGGTATCAATATATGCCAATGCTGGATAGAGGCTGACACAGACATGCAGTTTCTCTGTAAGTCAATAAGTATGTTGCTCTAGAGCAAATTTAACCATGGTGATGGAAACAAGAATAGTGGCCAAAGGAAGGATGCTGAGCAGCAAGGTGCAGAAGGAGACCTCGGGGAGGGGGGGTGGTTAAATGAACATTCCATAGGTGACAGAAGCTTGTTACAGGAGCCCATGAATGTGTCAGAACTGATCCAACCACAGTTAACATCTGTGCATCACTATAAACTTGATCTCAACAAACATTCTTAGACATTACTAAGAATACAGAGATATCACTGGAGAGAACTGGACTCCTGTCCAGGTCTCAGTTAACTTAGCTGTTTCTGAGCATCTCTGCATACTAGGTTCTAAATCTATAAAACATAAATACTGTCTATGCTATATGAGGTTGTAAGAGCTTACGGCTACATATAAACAACTTCTGGTAGCAGATCTCTCCCCTTGAAGTGCTGGAGATCAAACCGAGGGCCTCATTCATGCTAAGGAAGCAAGCATTCTGTCCTAGAGACACCCAGCCCCTGTTTCATTGTTAGGTTCAGGTCTTTGTTTGCTGAACAGTTCTATCCAGGATTTTTTTTTTTTTTTTGTAAATAATTTAATTTTATGTGCATTGGTATGAGGGTGTCAGATCCCCTGGAACTGGAGTTACAAACAGTTGTGAGCTGCCATGTGGGTGCTGGGAACTGAACCTGGGTCCTCTATAAGAGCAGCCAGTGCTCTTAACCACTGAACCATCTCTCCAGCCCAAGATTTTACATTCTGCTTTTCTCCAGGTATTGCACACATTTTACAAAGTGGTTTGCTGCCAGACACCGATTCTGTCAGGCATTGGGGAGGCAACTGTGGATAAGGTAAGGCCTTGGCTGTCATGGCACCTGTGCAAGGTGGGGGAGATGATGAGTGGTACACAGAGATACAAAGAGGAGGTCAGCTAATGGAGAGTGTGCTGATAAGGCTGTAGAAGTGTGGACTTGGCAAAAATAGGGCAACTCTGATAGCTAAGGGACATTCTGAAGAGTAACATTTGATCCGAGACCTGAATAGTAGGAAGAAACCTGTCACATAGAGATCTGGGTAAGAAGGTCTCTTTGGAAACACCACTGATAAGAAGTACTTTAGGGAGTAGCACTTCACTCTGAGGAGTGAACAGACCAAGCCACTGCTGGTAGATATATGAACAATGGAAAGGCAGCCCATGACGAGGCCAGACAAGGTTAAAAAGACTTGTCTCTGAATCACACTTGACTGTCTCTTAGATTATAAGCCTGTGGGCCACACTTAAGAAGCTAGCTGACTTAAATTTTAGGCAGAAGCCTGAAATTTGGGGGGATGGAGGGAGTAACATGATTTTCAAAAGTATGAACTAACTGTTCATCCTGATTTATGGAAGAGTTTATTCTTCTCTTTGTACTAACCACTATGCACAACCCTGTGCCCCTCACAGATATAACTCTATCATATTTGGGGTATATGGCCTGACCATGCTGTAGGGATCAGGTCTGGGCTACTGTGGGGAGGATTCAGCATGAAACCCAGATGGCTCTGGGAGGCTAGGCACCTGGCTCAGATACTCACTAGAGTGTGTGTTAGCAAGGATGCTCCTTTTCTGGCTAAATGAGGACAGCAAGAGCCTCTGAAGGCTGAGATGCCTTCCCCTTCACTTTCTGGCCAGTGGAAAGTGGGAGCCCTAAGCACCGCTACCAGACTGAGGATACTTCTCCCTGACCAGCTCTTAGGGTGGGACACATCACTGGGACCTATATTTTCCTTTAAAGGGTTTTCACATACTGTGCATATGCTTGTTGTGAGTATGTGTCTGTATCTGAAGCACCAGAGAAGCAGTCCTTTACCATCCGAGGACTGATAGCAGGGAGTCTGGGCTTTGCTCTGGGTCCTGGAGAGTTTAAGCACTAGAAGTTTTCTGAGACATCTGTGTATGCTGTCCTAGATCACAGGGATCAGGAACAGGACAGGAGACCAGTTAAGATGTCTAGGCCACATCGGGGGAAAGATGAGGTTCCTAGATGACAGTGGGAGTAGAGTGAGGACACAGAGGCACAGTAGGGAAGAACACAGAAAGATTTATGGACTGATGGGATGTGGATGAGGAGAAGGATCCTGGTTTAAATGAGAACCCTCCCATTCTCTAAGGTATTTATGAATTTAAGGCTATGAGACATTCCATTATAGCCTCACTAGCTTTATGAGTATCTCTGCTTCAAGGCAACTTCTGATTTCCAACATTGTAAAACAAGGCTCTCTAAAGGTTAATTTTTTTTTTTTTTTTTTTTAGCTGCTGGTGGCCCTTTCTGTTACACATGATAGGATGCCAATGCTCATGAGCCGTGGCTACACATGTGAAAGGAAGATCCACCTTCTTCTGTGACCCAAGCTGGTAAACGAGGAGGAAAGGGTTAAGCTAAGCTTTGTCTACTGTGCTCTACCAACACGTCCTACTTTTATTCTCTACTTGCAGCCAGAGGAAGTCCGAGAGGTGGCCTTTCACATGACATCATAAAAGCCTGATTTATCGCCAGCCACCAAACATCTAGAAAATCATAACATCCTTTCAGGAAAATGCAGTGGAAAATAATCAGGCTGGCTTTGATGAAAGCTTTGGTGAGGACTCCAAGTGTGACACCCTGCACAGTCGCCCTTGGCAGGTGCTTTGTTTGCCCTCACTGCTGGCCTTGCTGACAAGGCGGAGGGTCCGATCTAAGTGATGGCCTGTGATGGAGTGCGGCTTCCTGTCCACAGAGCAAATAAGTTGGGATCACAGTCTGCCAGCTTGATGAAAACAGCACTTCAGTGTATGTGAATATGCTTTGGAAATGACAGCTTGGTCCAGATGTGAGAAATTATTGACTATGAGAGTATAAAAAAAATCATGCCTTGTTACATAATCCACTGCCGTCTCTGAGGAGCATGGCTGTCACACATCCTGTAGAGTAGCAATAATATGCCCTCTGTGTCTGTGTTTACTGATTGATTTAATTAATTATAATTATTTTGTGTGTGTATGTGTGCTAAGGATGATCTGAGGATCTCTTGCACGCTGTCCAGGAACTCTACTGTAGAGACACTAAGCTCTAGACCTGTCTTTAGGACACAGCTCTTCAGCTGGACCTTCTCATCTCAAGACACTCTGCCTACAGAGTATTTCCAGAGCAGTGTGCCATTGCACTGTGCTCCTAGTAACAAAGGGGGCTAAGACGCGACGGAGCAGAGATCTCTCCCTGCCAAATGTTAGAGGACATAAAGGGACAAACGAGTTCCGCACAGCACAAGTTCTGTATTCAAGGAAGGGATACTTCCATAGTAATTCTCTTGCTTAGTCAGATGGCAAACCACCAAGCAGGAGCCCCTGTTTCTGATGTACATGATGGGCTCTGCATAAACCCAGGAAGGGAGGTCAGGGTAGCTGAGAGCCTCTCATGGTTCTTAAATTCCAGCCATATCCACTTTCTAGAGGTCTGTTGGTGGAAAAAGTTGGCCTGCCTACATAGAGCAAGGTAAACAAACTATGGAAGTCTTGGGATTTTGAATTTTAGGAATGGTACCTGCTGTAATGATTTATCCAAGGCCGAAAAGGGCTGCTTTGGAATTGAAGGTAGTATAAATGTTACTTTCATTGCTAAGTCAGCAAGTGCTGTAACACAAAGACCATGCCCAGCTTTAAAGACTCAGAGGAACACCTTTCTTATCACCTTAAATATTCCTGAAAGGCTGGTATTGGTGTGGCCCCTTGGGAGGGATGAGTTCCCTGTGGTTGGGGTGCTGAGACCCAGCCTGACACACTAGCCACATCAATCATGGGGACACAGGGGGCCTTAGTGCCCACCACTACACCTTGGCAAGTTTAGAGTTTTTTTTTTTTTTTTTAAACTGTTCTATCAGGCCTATAGTGGGCCCACTCAGACTATCCACATTTACCCAGAGCCATATGAAGAATGGAAATATCCCTCAACTGCATGTTCTTAGTCTGCTTTCCCCACATAGCCTGCTCCAACATATGGGGCTGATGTTGAGCTCCATCTACTGCTGTCTGTTGCAATCCATAGTGACTGTGGCAGCCATGCAGCAGGCCTCAAGTTTTCTTCCATCTGGGCTGGATTGGTTGGTTTCCAGCACTGAGTCTGAGTCAAGCAGGGTGGCCAGGGAAGCTAGGTACCTTAGAACGCTGCCTACAGGCAGAGGGTGGTAGGTCAGGATGGGCTCTCACCTGGTTTAGGAGCAAGGGAATCAAGGACCATTCAGAATCAACACTAATATATTGGGCTTCTTCCAACCCATTGTACACTCTGTGTTGTTTATCTACTAACAGTCCTATATATGGTAGGTAAGGAAACACAGGCCCAACAATTTAGATAACTTGCTCTTTGTGACCTTGGAATGGGGCCTAGACTCAAATTCAGGCCTGAATAACTGCAAAGGTTAGGCTGCCTAACCTGTATCATGTCTCTCAGGAATCTTCTTTTATAGATTGGACAGTTGAGAATAGTATACATGTATTTTCACTCCCACATAGAAGCTATGAGCGAGGACAAACTGTGTACCCAGGAAAAGAACTTACTAAAGACCCAGACAGGGGTGATTTATACCTATAATCCTAGTATTTAGAAGGTAGAGGTATAAATGCCATGAGTTTGAGGTTAAAATGGGTTATGTAGAGAATTTCAGGCAATCTTGGGCCACACAATAAGATCCATCTTGAAAAAGCAAGGTCTGAGGATATAGCCCAGGGGTAGAGTGGTTGCCTAGAAAGTACAAGGCTAAATTCTCAGCAGTAAAATAAAAAAGACAACAAAAATAAAACGAATATGTTTTCACTCCACAGAGGTCCAGAAAACTATGGCTGATGGTAAACAACTTGTATCAATTGGATTAGGTCCTATATATGGAGGTGGGAATCTACAAGTGAAAAAGCCAGGGTAGGCTACTATGACATACAGAGCTGAAATAAGTGCCCTGAAGAAGAACTTGAAGAAAGCTTGGGACCTCAAAAGTAAATATAATTTCTTTTTTTTTTTTTTTTTCCAGCCAGAGATGAATGGTTTTGTAGAGGTAGAAGAGAAAATGTCTTTGGATTACCATGGATTCCTTAGTCACCATCAGGAATAGTTACGATCTTGAACTTTGTATTTAAAAATAAACAAAGAGTAAGTCATTTTCCCATGGAAGGGTGTTTCTCTGCTTAGCAGCCCCTGGTGCTCTAAGGTTAAGAATATCCCAGTGGACTTTCTCTAGAAGAATTAGATTCTGGGGCAGATTCTTCAATGAACAGCTTGCTTTCTAGAACCACAAAGAATACTAAGAACTGCTTGGCATGAGAACTTGAAAGGCTTGGAAAGTGCTTGGGAACTGACTCCATCAGGAGTGCTTATGAACAGAAAAAAAGTTGCTCCTGAGGATTCAGGGTCTACAGCATGAAGAAGACTGCCTTGTCAGGGTCTGTTTACCTACTACTGTATAGTAGTAAAGTAAGCCTGGAGAATGCAAGACAGATGAAGGCTTCAGCCAAAGCAACTTGATTTTTGAGCTTGGCTACTGAGAATTCAGATTCAGAAAGAAAGGGTTGCCTTAAATTATCACTACCCTATGATGATGGCAACAGTTACCACGAAGGATCTCCCTGTCTATTTCTCACTGAGTCCTGATGACCTAACAGTCATCCTCCATCCATCCATTAATGCAGTCAGTGGCCATAGATGTGAGTCCCAGGAGCCCAAACTCAATGAAAGAGACTAACAGGCAGATGCTCATAAGTTACATGTATTTTGCTCAGAGCAAGGGGAGAGCAGGGTGATAGAGCCTGGAAGACTCTGACAAGCGAACCAAGCTGCAACTTGGAGAGGTTACATGAGGAGTAAGGAGGATGGACACTGTAGCTAACAACAACAGTACTGTGTTCACCACACTACTTACTGAAGCACATGTAAAAATACACAATGGGATAAGCTGTCAGTAACTCCCCCTGGGAAACTCCCAGGATTAAGGTCCCTTCATGGGAAACAGAGGAAGGGTAGTTCTCAAGAGGGTAGTTAGGAATGTGCACAAGTCAGGAAGACAAGGAGCAAAGATAAGGAATCTAAGCACAAGAAAGTAATTCAAGGCTTAAGCAGGGGTCTGAGAACTTTTAGGAACCTCTATAAGGACTGGAGATGGTACAGGGTAGTGTGGCGCTCCCCACTCGTGCGAGCTGTGGACCTCAGATGCACAGCAATTAGCACTAGCTCAGCAGGAACTTTGCTGCCAGATCTTTTTAAGCAGCATTCCAGTTCTTTCTAGTATTTTCTGGATGACCTGACCCTAAATGGGCCTATAATACAATATCTGCTGATGATAAAGAGGCAAGATAATACAAATGACTGATGTGAGTAGATACTCAAATAGCAGCTACTGTATGCATATATTTTTATGGCTTAACTAGAGCCAAGAGAATCAAAGTAACTCCCTTGGAAGGACACTCAGGCCTTCCATGCTGGTTCTGTGATGTTGGCGTCAAATATCTCCCTGTGTAAGACCTGCAGTTCTAGCAAACTGCAGCCTTCTTTTTCTTTTCCCCACAAGCTGAAACCCTCTTCTTCCTACTTATACCTTAACACCATAAAAGCCTGATGAATTTGGGATCAAAGAGACTTCAGCTGAAGTTCCAGATTCATACTTCCATGGAGATTTAACTCATTTGTTCCACTATCTGTTTCATAGCACAGATGTGACGTGCTGAGTACTTGCCACAGTGTCAGGCCACACACCCAGTCACATCTCCACCCTCATATCTCTACTTACGGCCTCAGCCATCTCCCTTGCCTTCACCTACCTTCCCATACATACTTTCTCATAGTAAGCCAAGTCATACAGGGCTAAGCTTCTAGGCAGCTACGTAGTCAGTAGAATTGTTACAAGCTGTAGGGTAGGCTCTATCATGGTGTGGTCTAGTCTCCTTTGAATAAAGTGACCCATGGCACTGAACCACTTAGCCAGCTGGTGGTTCATGCCCCTTATAGTGATAGTGTCACTCCACAAGCAAGAACAAACTAGGTAGGACTAAGTACTGTAAGGAAAGGTAAATAATGGTGGTCAGGAATGTTGCCAAAGTGACGAAGAAGCAGAGTCTTGACTGACAGGTCTGTTGAACTGCAGAACTGCCATGGAAGAACTGCGGACATGTACCTAGGGAAGAAGCCCCTTGGGCTGGGCCCTGGGAGCGAAGACTGATAACCAGAAACCTTGAGTTTCAGATGCTGAGATTATGATGAGGAAGCTGTTATGGGTGATGACAGGGTAGGTATGATCTATGACTTTGCCAAGAAATATCTCTGGGCTGGGTGTGGTGTTACATGTCTGCTATCCCAATACTCAGGAGACAGAGGCAGGAAGATGGTGAGCTGGATGCTAGCCTAGTCCACATAGCAATGCCAGCTTGAGCCACACAGTGAGACTATGTCTCAAAAAACAAACAAACAAACAAACAAACCAAAACAAAAAAAACTTAGGCTGAGGGAATGGCTCAGTGGGAAAGGTCATTGGTGTCAATGAGCTCCAGGTTCAGTGAGGGACTGTCTCTCACTGAAAGTGGAGAGCAATAGAGGGAGACACCTGATATCAACTCCTGGCCTACACACACACACACACACACACACACACACACACATGCATGGGTGAGCATGCCCACACATACGCACATGTACACATATGCACACCAAATGGATCAAGACAAAACCCAACCAACCAAACAACCCTCAAATAAACTTTTCTCCCCGAAGACCCTGAAGTAAATTCTTTCCCCAGACGCTTGTCATATTCTGCCTGCAGTTGGTCTTGGGTGCAAATATGAGGAATGCTTGTGCTTGGACTCATTTCAGGAGGCCCTGAGCCCCCAGACAGTATTCTTTGTGTCAGGAGTTCCAGATTCTGGAAGAACTGAAGAGTCACAGGGCTTACCGGACTCTCACTCATTTCTGTGTATCCTATAATTCCTTAGGGGCACAAATCAGGAGGTGATGTTCTTTAGGGACAACCATTCCATGTCACCACTTTAGCAAAGGAAAACAGAGGGAATATGCTCAGCTAATTGATGGAATGCAGAAAGTGCCACGGGAGATCATACCCAGGTCACTGACAGAGCAGGTCTTTCAAGAAAAAGATTTATCTTTTGTTATAGGAAGGAAATGCCTCTTGGAAGGTCTGAGTGGTGTCTGGCACAGAAAGGACCTGCTGGACCCTGGCAGTGGCAGAACCTGAAGGGCCACTTTGATCCTTACCAGGTGACTCAACTTCCCAATGGGCAAAGATGGAGCTTTTAAGTAGGCACAAAAGGTGAATGTGAGAACAGTCTATCACTCTTCCAGGTAGGTGAGCAGCCCTGTGCATCACCCTTCAGCAGCCAATCGCTTAGAGCTTGTTTCTTTGGACAGTTTTTCTCTGTCTCCTATATCCTTTGCTTTTTAAGTTTTAATTACTTAATTTTATTACAATTTTTTTATTTTTAAATTTTATACACTATTATTAAAAAACCTTGCAGATAAATAAAAAGATACTTATTTTAAAAAAAAGTATAAAAGTTCACTAAGTTATATACACATTGGGTCTGGTTAATTTGGTGTATGATTTTTAAAAATTTAACATGTATTGTTTACACATTCATCTAAGTCAGCATTCAAAGTGTTAGATTTCATTATGGTATATATTTTTTTCTTTTTTATGAGACAAGGTCTCACTATATAGACCTCGCTGGCCTGAAACTTGTTATGCAGACCAGGCTGGTCTCAAACTCACAGAGATCTATCTACCTCCACTTTCCAAGTGCTGAGATTAAAGGAAGGTATTGCTATACTCAGCTCCTCTCCTTACGGTATTTTAAAACAAAATTTGTTTTTGTTGACCCCCCCACTTCTCCCCATTTCCCTACATCCCTTTATATCATCTACCCCAGTACTCTTTTTGCTCTCATGTCTCATGAAACCCTTCCTCAACATTTGTTCTCCTTTCATAGTCTCCTTTCTAGTTTTATAGCCTATACAGAACATATACTGGACAAAAGGCAGCACAGTCAATAAAAGTTTCTGGCAAAACTGGGTATATACCTGCAGAAGAATGAAATTAAATTCATGTCTCTCACCCTGCACAATAATCATCTCAAAGAAAAGATCTAAAGCGTGGTGGCACACACCTTTAATCCCAGCACTCAGAGAGGCAGAGGCACGCAGATTGCTGTGAGTTTGAGGTCAGCCTGGTCTAGAATGCAAATCTAGGACAGCCAAGGCTACACAGAGAAACCCTGTCTTAAAAAGACAATGCAGCCACTCCTGATGAGACCTGATAGATTAGGATCAGAAGGAAAGAGAAGAAGACCTCCCCTATCAGTTGACTTGGGAAGGGGCATGCGTAGAGAACGGGGAGGGAGGGTGAGACTGGAAAGGGAGGAGGGTGGGCTTTACTAGGGGGAGTACAAAGTGAATAAAGTGTAATTAATAAAAATTAAAATAAAAAACAAAAGAAGAAACAAACAAAAGAAACAAAAAAAATTTTAAAAAAGGAAAAAATATCTTAAAATCTGAAACACTAGTCAGGTGTGGTGGTATATATTTTTAACCCCAATACTCTGAGGCAGAGGCAGGGTTATCTCTGTGAGTTCAAGGCTAGCCTGGTCTATATAGTGAGTTCCAGTCTGGCCAGGAATGCATATTAAGACTCTTTCTCAAAGAACAAAACAACAAGATCCAGAAATACTGATACTTGTAGAGGAAAATAGGAAATATTATATAGGCAAGAACATTTTGAATAGAACCCCAGTAGATAGGATAGAGACCTAAAAAGACAAATAGAATGATATGCAATTTAAAAGGCTCTGCACAGCAGACGAAACTATCAGCAGAGTAAGCAGGGGACTATAGAGCAGGGTAGTATCTTTGCAAGTTATACTCCAATTAGGGGGTAGTATCTACAACAGATATAGATGTGCAAGAACTGGACAAGCCCCCAACTGCTAACCAACAAAAGGGTTAATGGAATGATACAGACAGCCAAAGAAAAAAAGGAAATGGCTAACGTTTTAAAAAGTGTTCAACATCCTTAGCTATCAGTAAAATGAAAATTAAAGTACTCTTAACTTCCATTTCATCCAGGCATAATTGCTATCATTAAGAAACAACAGATGCTGGTGAGCAGATGGAGAAGTAATCCTTATTTACTGCTAGTGAAAGTGTAAACTAGTACAGCCATTATGGAAACCAGAATGAAGGTTTCTCAAAAAATTAGCAATAGAACTATTGTTTAACCCAGGTCTCCCTTTGCTTTTGAAGGACTCAGTTTAATGGTAAAGCAATTATACCAGTCAGTACACTTACTATTTTGTGTGTTTTGGGGGTTCTGCCTTACATCTTAGGCCCACTTTCATGCAAGGAGAAGTAGGAAAGCAACACATTCCTTTCCCTCACACAATGGGAACATATCAGGATGTTTCGTTACTTATCTCTTCCTTGGGGGTGTCCCTGGCCTTTTCTCTCCCCTACACAGCCCTCCTCTTTTGTATGTCTCCTCTCTGCTTGTGAAGCACACCTCAGATGTTGGTAGACAGGAGAAACTTCATTTCAGGTGACGCTGGCTAATCTCTGAGGTCTCATGGTAACCATGATCCACAAGTCCACTCCACTCCACTCTCTACTCCACTCTTCTCCACTCACTCCACTCCTCTCCTTCCCTCCCTTTCCTTCCCCTCCCATTCCACTCCCTTCCACTCCCCTCCTTTCCATTACCCTCCCCTCCCTTCCTCCCCTCCCCTCCCTTCCTCCCCTCCCCTCCCTTCCTCCCCCTCCACTCCACTCTACTCCATTCCTCCCCTCCACTCCTTCTCTCCCCTCCCCTTTCCTCCCCTCCACTCTACCAGGGAATCCTGGTAGCTGCTGGCAGTAGGGGGTGGAGTCCTCAGCCAGTCTATGAACCAGGGTCTCCAAGGGCCTCAGGAGGAGCACCTTTAGCCTAACTGCTTTATGAGGGCACCTTATAGCACCTTACTCAGCTTTGCGCCTACTTTGGGGTACACATATGCACTGTAGGAAAAACATACCCCTCTTTAAAAGGAAATCCAAGCTGAGCGTGGCAGAGCACACCTTTAATTTCAGCACTCGGGAAGGCAGAGGCAGGTGGATATCTGCGAGTTCAAGGCCAGCCTGGTCTACAAAGAGTCCAGGACAACCAAGACTATACAGAGAAACCCTGTCTCAAATAACCCCCCCGCCCCCCAAAAAAAAATCCAGTGTGGAGAGACAGCTCAGTATTTAGAGTACTGGGTGTTCTTTCAGAGTACCTGGGGTTCACTTCCTGGCACCCATATGGTGGCTCATGGCCATTTAATTCTAGTTCCAGAGGATCTGACATCCTCTCTGGCCTACTTGGGTACCAGGCATGCACATCATGCATAGACATAAGCCATATAAAATAAAACTAAATGAAATCCATGGAGGCCTTACCACAGCTTAGTTCCTCCCTCACACCAAAGCCTCTTGCTGCGGAGTCCCTACTTCCAGGGACTACTACATTGGTCACTCCTCTATTGGTGTGCTTGACATAAATGAAGAAAATTGGGCTTTCAAAATTCTTTAAAAATATTGACTGGAGGTAAGGATGAAAATATTGTCAGAAAGCACTCTGGAGAAATAGAGCTTCAAGGACCAGTTCTCCCCAGGCTCCCACCCAGGAGTTCCTGAGGCTCATGTCTGGAGTAGGCATCAGGTTGCCTACTCCTCAGCCCAGTTCCTGTGTCTGGATGTAGCATCTAGTCAGACACTATTTCCTATGGAGCTGCCAGGAAACTCTCATCACACCTGAGAGAATAGGTAGACTGGCTATGGCCTATGGCCACTTGGTTCTGTAAGCCACTAATGTGCTGTGCCTCCAAGCCTGTGAGCAGCTCCAACCTTGCTGCTTCTGACTGCATCTAGACTTGCTATAACATGGTCCTGGCCCTGCTGCCTTTGCCTTTTGCAAACAGGCCTGATATATGACAAAGGACAGCTAAGCTAGGCCCCTGATGGACTTGGGGACACTGCTGCTACTTATCCTTTATACTTTCTGACTACTTTGAATTTTTACCTATGATTCTCAGGTTCCTTGTTTATACTTTCCCCATCCTAGGAGGTAAAATTCATGTTGGAATCAATCTTTGAGAATCTCCTGTGTGGTGATAGCAGCTGGACACTTTTAGACATATGTGTCCCAGTTAGGAATTCTGAGGACCCATGTTCCCTGAAGGGGTGCAGTCCTGAGAGCTAAGACATTTACTGATACCCACAGAGTGAAGGCTCAAAGCCACTAAGGCTGCCTTTCTGTGAAACTCTCCTAGGCCCCTCTTCAAAGGCCCACCACTGGCATTTCCACGCCTGTATCCTATGCTCTGTGTCTCTATATCAGCTAATTCTTCCATCTCCCAGTGACACCGGCTGTTATATCATTGTTGAAGCCTTGTTTGGTCATAGCTTATGATTGGGCACACCACTGCCCTCTTCTGCCTTAGTTCTGTTTCCCCAAAGTGACTGAGAGCTCAGGAGGGCAGAGCGTAGAGTGAGTTTCATGGTTGGGTCTGGCTCCACCTCCTGTAAGCAACAGCTCTAGAAGTCAGCAAGCAAGTTTTGGGTACTCTGCAAGTGGGCACCTTCTTGTTCCCAAGCCTCTCTGTCCAGGAGTTTGTGATCCGTAAGATCTCTGCCTTCTCAGAATGTCTTGAGCTGTTCTGACTGGTGTCCCCAGTTTCCTCACTGCTCCTCCTTTTTTACTTGTTATCCAAGCCCACAGCCCACAGCCCACAGAGGCCTTCCTCTGCTCTCATAGTGGCCCCTCATGTCCTGAAGGCTTTTGCAGTGTTGGAAATCATCTTGTCACTTACTTGCTGCTTTGTAATTGACCAGCCTAGATTGTAAACTCTGCAAAGCCACAGCTGTCATTGTGGCCCTCTACCCTCAGGCAGGGCTTTATGCACAGCAGGTGCTTAACTCTGATTTGCTGACTAGATATAGGGATGACTGTATTAAAACTGATGACAGTGTTTCCTCTAACCAAACACACTAGCTCTTTCCCCTAATGCTTTGTTACCATTTATACTAACACCCAACACCTAGTCTTAAAACCATGGCCAACTTTAGCTCTCATATCTTGTTCTCATCCGTTCTCAGCATCATATGCACTCAGATTTTCCTTTCTTCTCTCTTTGTTGTCATGGTGGCCCAAGCCCTCAGGTGCTCACAGAGCAACATTACGTTCTCTTTCATACCCACACTTCTGCTTGAGGTCCTGACTGTCTGAGACCTTGCCTATCACCCAGGAACCTTGGTTTCCTAGCAAATATAATCCATACTCTTACCCTGACTTTAATGTTTCTGACAACTAGATCCCAACTTCTTTCCCAGGTTTATTTTCAGTTCCTGTCATACCATACCCTGCATTCCTGATGGAAGGGTTGGTTAATCAGGGGCTAGCACTCCTGAGGACTCCAACCTGTGTGTGCCAAATGGACTCACTGGAGCAGCATTAACACCTGCTGCATTCCAAGTTCGAGGAGCTTGACACACCTTCCAACTGAAGTGGGGCAGTGTGGAGAGATGGGCTCAAACCAAGTCTGAGGAGCTGTTGGTCTCAGGCTCTCTCAAGTAGCCATCCTGATGGCTCCCTTGGGCTGGAGAGGTTAGCTCTTTCGCCCCCTTTCTGGTTTGGCTGGGCAGGAGTGTAAGGAAAAGTGTACTAAGCTACTCTAAGTAAGGGTAGAAAGAGCCGGTCAGGAAGCTGGGCAGATGGTAGAGGAAGATCAATGTTCTGCAAGAAACACTGAACAGGGAACTTCCTGAATAGGCCTGCCCAGCAAGCACACGCTGTTAAAATGGGTTAACAGCTGAGATGTAACCCCTTGGCCAAACCTTTCACCTTCTAGAGCTCTTCCCTTGTGTGTGCAACATAGGAAATGGAAGATGTGGGAGGTGCAGAGCAAGAGTAGGGCATGAGTGGAGTCAAGTTCTGGAGAGACATGGGTTTCTAGATCCACTTTAGAAACAACAATCCAGAACCAAACTTCAGATATAGTGTACTACTGAGCAGGCTCAATGCTGAAAAGCATCAAGAACAATATTTCCAAATGTGCAAAGCACGGAGCAGACACATGTTAACAACAACAGTCCACTGTAATAAGATACTGACGAGCATCTTATTGTAGTAAGTCCACTGTAATAAGATGCTGAACAGACTGAGGGGGCAGCGTAGTGCTGAAGGGGAGTGTTCTACAGGGGCTGGCAGTCCTTAAGGGGGGTTATATGAGCCAAGTCTTAAACTCTTAGGCCAGGGTGGGGAGGGAAGCACTGTTAGACTCCATCTACCCACCACCATGGCTCTGTCTCTCTAAGGACCACCTGATGCTATCACCTCAAGAGTACTGGAGCTTAAGTGACCTGGTTCCCCACATTTGGGCTCACCTTGCTACCTTCATAGCAGGTAGCCTTAAGCAGATGGTCTAAACTGTAGGGGCTCTAATGGTAGAAGCTTTCTGTCTTATTCATTAGGCATTCAGAGCTAGGCCTGTGCCTCCTAAAGGGAGCCCCTACATACATTCTTTTCTCATGATTATATGGTTATATAATCATGGCTCTATGGCTCTATGATTTGGGCAATGGTTTGTGGCACCCTCTTTTCAAGATCTCTCACTATGGTTCTTGGACACAACAACTTTTGCACTGTGGTATTGTGGGACAGTTTCAGGGCCAGTAAGGATGTATGGAGTTTCATTTCTGGACATTCAACATTGACCTCGTTAGGAAGGAACCTTCTTTTCCATGTCCTGTGATCTGACTGATAGCACAGGAGACTCAAGAGTATTTTTACATTTGCTCCTAGGGCTTTCCCATGAGGTATAACTCATTTCTACAACTAACATCAGAGTCATACAACCTGTGTGAGAAGGACCGAGATGGCAGAGGTTCTGTGAAGCCCTTGTAATTTGCTTTAACTGTAAGGCATAAGCCTTGAACACATGATAGAAAATAACAATGAAGTTTTTCTGTAAACAAGGAAAAGTCTGGTTTCTCCCATATCAATAAAACACAAAGTGGTGTTGCCCAGAGAACTGTCAGAGATGTTAAGCTTCATAGTATTTCTTTTTTTTTTTTTAACTTTTTTAAAATTTTTTTATTAATTACACTTTATTCATTTTATATCCCCCCATAGTATTTCAACTCATAGATCAGTTAGTTAATCACAACTCCCAAATAATGAAATGTAACTATAAATAATTTTAAATAAAATCCCTTTTGTAAAATAAGCGTACTTCACCACTCTCACGGTAAAGCCACTGTAGTGGTCCTGGGCCTGCACAATGCTGATTGGCTTTTCTGCTGGCTGTTGTAGGGAACTTTTTGATAGTGAATCTAAAAAGCAGCAACTCTCCAACTCCTATAAAAATCTGTACTATGCTTTATTTCATGACACAGTGGCTGTGAATGTGACACTATACAGAACCGGAGAGAAAGAGCAGCATGAGATTATTGTTAAGGAAAAATTAAAACTATGAAAGTATAAAGTTCTTAAGAAGGTGGGTCTGATACTTTCCTTAAAATACTCTTCACATGTGAGGTTTCAGGTTGCACTGCAAACAGCTGCCATAGTCTGGATTCATGGGTGTGTGTCACATTAACCCTTTCTAGCCATTGAGGCTCTGCTTTTGAGTAGTTTTGCTGTATACTCTCAGGAAGTAAATCTGGGGAACAAGAAGTAATGAGCCTACTACTGTTGAAGGGTTCTAGATAGCCTTGCTACAACTTTCATTAAAGCACATTTCATGTATGTCGAAAACTCTTTTTAACATATGGGCAGACTCACCCAGAGGCCCACTGCTATCAGCGGTTTGAGTCCGGGAGACCAGGATATCTAATAACTTCTTAACTCTATATTTAATATGTTTTACATATGCCAAGGGTACCAGAAGTGTGGGTTTAGGCCTTTCAGAAGACTTACAATCACAAGCTTTAGTTTTACTAGTCACAAACACATGAAACCTGGCTCCTGTAGAACCTAATGTATTCACTGTACCTTACAGTGGAAAGCCTGTCACACGAGGTGTAAATCCACAGGTCTAAATGTCCCTGCCCTAATTACTTTGTCTTTCTTACAGGTCAAAAGGCTTTTTTGCCCTTTTCCTACCTTCCAAGTCATTTGCAAACCCAAAGCCAAATCCCTATGTTCTTTCAAAATGTCTCATCTTTATTTCTGAAGAAATGTTTACTCTACCCTTCTCTAATAAAAACAGTTTTACTGTGCTTCAAAGATGTCTCCCAGATTTCATGTTCCCAGAAGGCCTTTAAAAAAAGTTTAATATGTCTTTTCCTTTGTATGGATACTTAGTGCTGAGTGATACAGTTTTCTAAATCCACTTGACAGAGCATCTTGAATGCAGCAGAATGGAACTTTACAGAACTTCTAGATGGTGAATCTATTCTTCCCCTTCTGAAGTGATTTTCTAAGTGACCACGTATCTGGCCAGCTGTGGGCAATTCACAGATTCTCTGGGTTCATTTGCTTCATCTGGAAAGTGGCAAAGTTGATTTTAATACCTGAAGCCTCTCCTAGAAATGCTGTTCTGAGATGAGACCCATTCCTCCTTCCCTGTCTGTGCAGCCTGTTCTCAATAATGCCAGCAACTGATGAAATTCACAAAGCTGGCAAATGCTGGATGCACCTGCTCTGCGCAGAGG
The DNA here is from genome assembly GCF_907164565.1 of Psammomys obesus. Classification (NCBI taxonomy): domain Eukaryota; kingdom Metazoa; phylum Chordata; class Mammalia; order Rodentia; family Muridae; genus Psammomys; species Psammomys obesus. The sequence goes on from NW_026594462.1 coordinate 4,472,171, forward strand.
TCCCTCTGACCTTCCTTGACCTGGATATGTGCCAACAGAACCATCCAGGGGTTCTATGCCAATTCATTTCTTTAAAAGAGTGTCCTATCAGCCTGTTAGAGTGGTACCCATTTAAAGCCAAGGCATGAGCCATGCCACAGCCCCTTAGTGACCGGGCAGCACTAGTGATGCTCCAAGATTTTCCCACCAGTTTCCCTTCCAATTTGATCAGCAAGAATGCAGAACCACCTCCCTGCCTTTAAAAAACAAAAACCTGTCTCTTGATATAAAGCTTTGAAGAACAATGACAGTTCTTATTAGACGAAACCACAAAGGAATGGATGGATGTGGAGTAATGCCAACAATGCAGGCATGGCCTGGGGGAGTTCTGGCCAGTTCTAGGAGGAAGACTGCTGGTAGTTTTCTTGGACCCTTCATGAGACAAGAAGTAGGCTTGGCAGTTAGCAGGTGTACCATTCTTTAAGAGCAAAACTGGTCTTGTTGTTTGTTTTGCTGTGGTGGTGATTCAACCCAGGACCTTGAGCATACTAGGTATTCCTACTACTAAAATTGACTGTTAGCCCTCAAGCAAGATATCCAAAGTTATATCATGAGTTCAGTGTATGTGTGTGTGTGTGTGTGTGTGTGTGTGTGTGTATTTATTTTTTTTACATGACCAACCATCACGCTATACTTATAATAGGATGTCAAAAACACATGTAAGAGACAAATATAACACAAAGACATTCATGTGTTTATGGACAAAAGGCTTGCTACTGTTGGAAGGAGTAGGATCACACCTTAGGTGATCTATGGATTCAGCACATCCCTATCTAAAATCCTGGAAGTAAATAGAATTCATCTAAATTTTATGTGGAATCCTAAGGGAATCCGAATAGTCACAACAGTCTTAAAATAAAATAGGACAAAGTTGAAGAACTCAAACAGTGATTTCAAAACTTATTTCAGAGACAAAGCAACAGAAACAGGACAGCACTGTCAGACAGACAAAAACAGACGTGGACAGAATAGAGAGTCTGATGGAGGCTCATATATGAAGCCACTGATTTGGATCAGGGCTCAAGGCCATTCAGTGGGGGAAAGGTCAGCATTTCTAACAAACGATGCTGGGGCATTTAGCTGCATAAGAATGAAGTCGGACACTTAGCTTATACCAGCGATAAAGTCAAAGTGGATCAAAGATGGAAACAGAAGACCTTAAAGTGTAAAACCTTTAAAAGTAATCATGACAAGGAAGCTTCATAGAACCGACCTTAGTAATGATTTCTTGGATGTACCTTCAAGAGTCTATGGATAACAAAAGTTAAATACATATTGTGAACTATGTCAGAACAGTCAATAGAATGAAAGAACAACCTAGAGAATGAAAGAAAAATCTTTGAAAATGGAATCTTCAATGTATTAAGAACCCTTAAATTTGGTAACATAGAACAACCCAATTAAAAATGGGCAAAGTTCAGCTGGAGAGATGGCTCAGTGGTTAAGAGCACTGTCTGTTTCCAGAGGTCTTCAGTTCAATTCCCAGCAATCACATGGTGGCTCACAACCATTTATAATGTGATCTGATGCCCTCTTCTGGCATGCAGGTAGGATAGTCATATACAGAAAATGAATAAATAAATAAGTCTTAAAAATAAATAAATAAATAAAATGGGCAAAGACTTTGAATAGGCATTTCTCTAAAGATACACAGATGACAATAAAGACAAGAAAATATGTTCAACACTGCTACTTATTAGGGAAACACAAACACCACTGAGATGCCATTTTATACAGAAAAGAATAGCTACCATCAAAACAACAACAACCATCAAGAGTTGGTAATGATATGGGGAAGTAAGAATCTTTGTTCTGATGTCAGGAATTAATATTGTACAGTCACTATGCCCAATAGTATGGCAGTTCTTCAAGAAATGAAACAGAAAAAAAAATACAGTATCTTGGCAGACAGTGTTCTAGAGCTGAGCTGGGTGCAGCCAGTCCCTTTATCTACTGTCTCTGTAACTGTGATTAAGTGACTCTTAATTTTTTCATGGGCAGTACAATGCACATGACATGAAGATGTGACCCTGCCTCTGAGAACACTTTTATTTTCATACATGTAACACCATGAACATATAAAAAAATTGGCTTGTTACATCTGGAAATGTATACAGCAGTCAGAATATTTTTCCTTCTTGTTTTATATAAAAAAATATAGGATTTCAGAGCTGAAGTGATGGCTCAGTATTGAAGAGCATTGACTACTTTTCCAAAGAATCTGGGTTCATTTCCCAGCATTCACATGGTAGCACACTGTCGCTGGGACTGAACTGTAACTTCAGTCCCAGGTGTTCTAATGCCATCTTCTCATCTCCATGGATACTAGGCTAACAGTTAGTACACTGATATACATGCAGGCAAAATGTCAAACACATAAAATAAACATTCTTAATTAAAATTACAGAATTTCAACCTATGTTAAAAATATAACTATTTTATATAAAGTTTTTTAACAGTTGAAATTTAAGAAAAAATAGTCTGGGGGCTGGAGAAATATCTCAGCAGTCAGGAGCATGTACGGCTCTTACAGAGGACTCAACTACGGTTTCTAGCATTCACAACCAAATGCAACTAAAGCTCAGAGTGATCTGATGCTCTCTTCTGGCCTTTGCAGATACTTGCACGCATGGGCACATACACATGATTAAAAATAAAATAAATATTTTTAAATGGGAAAAACCAAGTATTCATTTTGATATGCTTGCTTTTTAAAAATTCAGTTTATTGATTTCCCTTGATCACTATGCTAGATACTAGTGGTGGAAAGTATACATAACATAAAATTCAGCACTATCTTTAAGTGCACAGGTCAATGGCCTTAAGCACTTTATCACTATTTTTCAACCATCAGTATCATCTTTCCACAGAGTTCTCCTCTTACAGAAGCGAAACTATATAACTATAAAACACTAACTCCTTGTTCCCTTCTCTCAAGTCTCTGAAAAACACCGCCATCCTACTCTGTCCCTATGAATCTGGGTATTCTAAGGATGTCTTAGGAGTTGAGTGTATTTGTGACTGGCTTATCTTACTTAATATAACTGTCCCAAGGTTCATCCATGTGACCTGTGTCAGAATTCTCCGTCAGTTTTAAATCTGGCTTTTGTTCCATTGAATATATGTAACATATTCTCTTTACCCACTCAGTCATTGATGGACATAAGGGTTGTCTTTATATTCAGACTATTTGAATAAAACTGTTTTAAGTATGAATATTTATATGACTATAAATAATGGTCACAAATATCTGCTTTGGACTCTGCTTTTAATTCTTTGAGTTATAGAAGCAAAAGTGGAGTTACTAGATTTTTGGAGGTAGGTACTGAGACATGCAAGTTTCAATAGCAAAATACTGTACAAATGTGCAATTCAGAGGAGAGTTGTGAATTCTAAAATTACTTACTATTTCAGTTGCTAAATTATACCCCAATTCTTTCTCTCCCTAATTTATTCATTATGGAAAATGTTTAAAGTATTACTATTTTTCTTTTGCTTTATTCCCAGGCGGATTTACTACCACAGATCACAAACTCAGCCTCGAAAGGGGTGCCATTTGCAGATAGCTTTGAAAACAGTGAGCCACTACAGGTGGTAATAGGGAATGATTTGATGATTGGAAGTGGAAGCCCACGCTTCCAGATCTAGGTTGGGTTCCTGGGTGCACACTATATAAATGAGAGATTCTATGAGCAAAAGGACCGAATATACATGATACACACTGTTGGAGCAGGGCTGAAGAAGCCTTTGAGGAAGCAATCTTTACAGTGACCTACAAGAGTCACAAGGAGAGACTGAAATATGGCCTCCCACTGGCCCAAGCTGGAAACCTCTGTGTGTGTGTGTGTGTGTGTGTGTGTGTGTGTGTGTGTGTGTGTATGTGTAGGAGTGGAATAGGAGGCACAAGTGCAGCATCCCCCAAAGTGCCAGCCCCCTTCTGCTGCAGAGGGGCCTTCAGTGATGGGATTCCTAAGAAGCTTTGCTTCCAACAGGATGGATGGCAGTGACCTGGGAGTCTGGGTCTCTTGAGTGATTCATGGTGTTTGACTCATAGAGCTCTTTGAAGCCACCAGATTTCTGATGAGCATGAAGCCCATCATACTAGGTCTCAAGGGCAGAACAGAATATCTGCTTCATGGGTGTTTCCCAGAGCTAAGAATGAGAAAGATATAGTGCAGGTGTGTGTGTGTGTGTGTGTGTGTGTGTGTGTGTGTGTGTATGTGTGCGTGTGCATGTGTATGTGTGTGCGTGCACGCAGACAGCCTATTAGCTTCGACACTGAATGTGGTGCTTATACATGTAGGCAGGTGCTGAAATGAAAGGCTTGTGGCTAGTATGGCTGGTGGAATCTGCATGACAGCTACCTCAGGGATCATAAAAACCAGATGAGCTAGTAGATAACTGCTAGTAGATTACTGTATAGTAACTTATGCCACAATAAAGATGTCAGTTTTCTCTATTATTTTATAACAGTGACTAGCTTAGGAATGCTTTCAAGCAGGACACTGATACCCTCCACTGTTAAAAACAGGCTTAGGCATTTATTAACTGGTATTCACACGGCTTTTCACTGCCCAGGTTTGTGAAGCGAGACCAGATTTCCTGTCCTCAGAATTCCTTCAGCACATGGTGAGGGAGGTAAGGCATTTCCATCCCAAATGACAGCCAGGGCAGGCTGCACTCACACATTCCTATCCCTCCCTCTGTCTTTCTCTTGGGAGAGTTAAGAAAATTCTTGTTCACTAATTTTATTCATTATGTCTAAAGAAAAGAATCTCTGTAACAAAAGGAATTCTAGACTCTAGTGGTGAGTCTGAGGGACAGTAGAGTTAAAAAGGCTGGGCTTCTCAGTCCTGCTTCACCATTGCTGGGCCAGCAATTTTGGAGCATTCTCACAGAGTGACTCAGGGTGAGGACTTGGAGGGCTGCGTGTGGGTAAATTTCAGAATGATTATCTAGAAAACGTGCCCCTGAATCCTAAATGAAGACTCTGAGGGTTATTTGCCTCTTCTATTTGTACAGTCCATCACGAACTAACTCTACACAGACTCTGATCCTTCATGATGAACGTGTATACGGTGCTATTGCCATGTAGGGGTTGGAGTGAAAAACTGATTTTTATCTGGCAGTTGCTTCTTTAACGACATTGTTTCCAGACTGAAACTACCACTTGTCAAGTCACATTCTACTCAATTGTTCACTAAAGCTCAGAGTCTCACCAACTGCTGGTCATTGAGCCCTACCTCTGCCCAGTGGAGCCCAGACACACAGGTGCCTTCAAAAATGGGAGGCATGGCATATGCATCACAGGACAAAGGGCTGGTGGACTTCCTGTTTCCATCCAATACTTTACCTGTTCATGATATACTCATCTATTGAGCATGAAAACCGATAGCAACTTCTCTTTAAGATTTTTCTTTTAAGGGCTGGGGATATAGTTTGGTGGTAGAATATGTGTTTGGCATGTATAAGATTAGTTTCAACTTCTAGCACCACATACAAACACAGATTCAAAACCAAAATGCTTGGCTTAATGTAGTTCAGCTTTCCTCTCAGATATGAGGTACCTAGGCACCAGGCTTAGAGCCTCTCAAGGCACAAAACTCTGCTTGCACAAGTTGGCACTAACAGAGTTACTGGATAAAAACACCCAAGGAAGCTGGGCAGTAGTGGCACATGCCCTTAATCCTAGCACTTGGGAGGCAGAGGCAGGTGGATCTTGAGTTCGAGGCTAGCCTGGTCTACAGAGTGAGTTCTAGGATAGTCAGGGTTACACAGAAAAACCCTGTCTCACAACCAACCAACCAAAACACCCAAGGAACAGGGAGGTACAGGTTTGCTTAGAGAAGAGACCCCAGGTAAGTTAGGCAAGGGAGAAAAGGTGGGCTAGTTTGGGGTAGGTAAATGCAGCCAGTACATGATAAATGTTAGTTTAATAGAAAACCCAAGCAACCTCTAGAGTCAGTCTTCTGAGGGTATGAAGGGCCACCTGGTGAGCTAATAAGGCATTTCTCACTCCTGGGGGCAAATAAGATCCTGGCTGAAGTGATAAGTGAATGTTCCTGTGTCAGTGGAGGGAGCTGGGAATGATTGAAGCCTGGTTGAAAGGTCTGGAGAAGATTTTACACTGGTAAATCTTAGGAATTTTTGCTTTCTCCCCAACTTCATTGTTGCATGTTTTATATATTATATGGCTCATACAGTCAATCATGCAATTTGATGGTCTTTGGTAACTTTTTGCAATCATTGTAAGTTAATTTTAGAACACTTATCCCAGTAAGATTTTTAGTAAGTTAATCTTAGAACATCCACCCCCAAAAGATCCTTAAGCAAAGCATTGTAACGAAATATCTTTCTAATTAAATGGCTTTCTTGTGACTGTGAAACTTGCATCACAATCCTTTCCATTGCAGACTGGCACCTAACTCTGAACATGATTAGGTGTTGTACCCATGAACTACATTTAGTGTGTCTGAGACAGAGAAGGGGACCACAGGGGTAAATACAGAGCAAGAAAGTGACAACAATATGGCTGAAGCCAAGGGTTGGTCAAAGGGGAGGTCTTACTAGTGACAACAAGAGTAGGTTCCTCAGGACTGGTTGCATTATCTTCCTCTGTGGCCTGGCAAGGCTGCACACCCCTCAAGGGGAGGTGGTCAAAGAGCCAGACACTGAGTTCATGTCATAGATAGTCCCTGTTCCCATTACTAGGGAACTCACTTGGATACTGAGCTGCCTTGGATACTCACTTGGATACTGGATACTGGGCTACATCTGAGCAGGGGTTCTAGGGTCAGATGGAAGGGGACAAGGACCTCCCCTATCAGTGGACTTGGAGGGGGGCTTGGGAGGAGATAAAGGATGGAGGGTGGGTGGGTTTGGGAGAGATTGAGGGAGGGGGCTCCAGCTGGGATACAAAGTGAACAAACTGTAATTAATATAAAAAAAATAAAAGGAAAAAAAAAGAAGAAAAAAAAGAGTAGGTTCCTCCTGCTTTGATCCCCTTTAATCCCCAAAAGGTTCCAGTCACAACAATGGGTGTAAGGTAGTAGACATATTTTACCCAACATTTATCACAATAAACTCCAGGTTACCTTAAAACAAACAAACAAACAACAACCACTTGCAAAAAAAACCAAAAACCAAAATCGTCAGCTTCTAGCAAAAAGATAATTATAATTGTTACATAACCTGCATTTTCAGTTAAAAACATAACACACATTTAAAATCCATCTTATTTCCCTAACAAGTTAACATGTTGTCCAGAAAAGGAAGTCTTTAAATTGGGTATTCTGTGGTGCCCTAGGAGAGAGAGTCTGTCTGGCCTGGACCAATTGGGAATGAATTAGCTTGGCTGCAAATTCTGCCTGTGTGTCACATGACTCCCATCTCAAAGAACTTGCCATGTTCAAAGCAGGTGCCTAAGCATCTTGAAGAAAATGATGTGCCGGGCCGTTCATGTGTGAATGCTATCTCCCTTGCTGGACAGTGCCTGGAAAACAAACCTCTGCTAGTCACAGAGTAGGCCTGCACCCACATATCCAAGTGCTGATTACATCCCAAAAGGTCCTAATGGGATTGGAAAAAGCCTGTTAAGGTAAAACTAGGACTGCAGCTGTTGCAGGAATCTTACAATTCTACCGTTTAAATTGTTTTGTTTTGTTTTTTAGTGTCGTATGTGTGTGTGTATGTGTGTGTGTGTTTCTGAATTCTGGGGCAACCAACTTTACCCAGAGTAGGGTTCATAATATTGTTAGGTTTAAAACATCAAATATTCAAGCACAACTAAAGTACCAGGAAGAACTGAGGAAGCCATTTTAGCTTTATGAAGCTGGAAAATATTGTCAATACACAGTTATCCAGCAGGGCAGGAAGGAAAGAACGAAGGGGACCTCCTCCAATAAGTAAATGCTTAAACTCAGGTGGCTCTGCATCTCTAAAGCCCTTTACAAACATTAACTAATATACACAACACCCTAGTCCTGCAGAACAGAAATGAAAACTCATGTTAGTGAGAAGAATGTCTGATGACCATGTCTTTGGTTAGAGTTATAAGACAAAGTGTGATCAAACGTGCCAATGCTGGGAGGCTTTAGATTTTGATCTTCTCTCAGACTGCATGAGTAATAGCCCAAACTCTAAAAACATTTGGGAATGGATACTTTTTATTCTGATCATTAGCTATCTAGTACCTGAATCTAAACCATTTACTTGCTTTGTGAAATATGGCCAGTATGACATGATAGATAATGTTGCTGTAAATCTAAAATCCAAACCAAACCCTGCTCTGAAGTCTTCTAAAGACAGATGTGACCACACAGGAGGAGTGGTCAAGAATATTCACACTCAGCACCTGGAATCTTTCAGAGAGCTGCCCAGAAGACAAGCACATTAGGGACTTTCATTCTTTTTAGCAGATTTCATGTATTTGTATATAAATCAGTGCTGGTCACACCATATGGCCTCCATTTTCCCCCACTGTGACCTTGAGATATGGCCTGAGGAGACCACAAGTCCCAGCAAGCAGTTTTCAATCTCTATCTGAGTAGCACCACATAAAAGATGAAAGCAATTACAGCGAGCACCATTTACAGCCAATGCCTCTATGCAGTCCTCCTGGCTTCTGGAAAATTGTTAGCAAGCCCCATAACTGGCTCAGAGTTCGGGCACAGGCTGAACAACATCTTTTTCAAATTATAAATCCATTTAGGTTCAATTCTCAGGGGTAATGCTGTAGAGCCCTCCGTGGATTGCACAGCAGGTGCTATTAGATCCTGGTTGTAATCAGTGAGTGATGGTCCAGGAACCTGGGAAGGCTCTAATCATAAGCAAGGACTATCATCAGAATACTTAAACACTTAGGCAGCTCTGCGTCTTCAAAGTCCTTTACAAACATTAATTAATTAATATACACTACACCCCTGTGATGTCGTTAAGTATTATTATCTCTATTTGACATATAAGGAAGCAGGACAGGTTAAGTGGCTTGCTTGAGGCCACACAACAAACCCAGAGTGGGTCTGGGAATGTAAATTAGAAGCACCTGATCCACTGCACGCAGGGTTGTGTGATGGTGGGGTCAGCGGGCTCACTTGCTCAGCTGCCCAGAACAGGTGAGCCTGCAGCCACAGGCGGGACACTCACTGGCATGCTGTGGGAGGGGGCAAGTCCTCAGGTGATGGCTGGCCTTGTCCCACTCCACCTCAGTCTTATTTCAACCTGGAAGAATTATCATGAGGATCATGACAGACAGCACCTGTGTCAGCAAACTTCTACATTTAAGCTTTGCCGCAGCATTCCTACTGGAAACTCAAAGTCAAATGTTATTGGTATTTGGCGATAGAACCTTTGGGAGATTACTGGGTGAGGCAGAATACTCGTAAGTACCCCAATCACAGATTAATGTATTGGTCGGTGGTCCAGGGAGTGACTGTTATAGCATGAGCTCGCTGAAGACAGTTGCTATCTTCAGCCTGTCCAGAGTTACGCCAGCAAGAAGACACTCACAAGGGGGCTCCCCATGAACTTGGATTTCCTACATCCAGGCCTGTAAGGAGTAAACTGTTATTTATATAATGCCTAAGTTCAGGCAGTCTGTTACAGCTGTGAAAGCACACTAAAACAACCTGCCTGCCACGGCAGGGAGGCTCAGACGGACTGCTGGCATTGCTTGATCCTGGAGTCATTATAGCTGGCTAGAAGATAAGGCCCAAGCAGGTCCAGCAGCTGGGTTACCAGACACTGGGGCTAAAGAGTGTGAGTGAGGAAGGAGAAAACATAGGCAAAGAGGAAACATGGGCTAGACAAGTTCATTATCTGAGAGTCATCAAAACCAAAGCAAACCACAACAAAAACCCACATTGAGGAACTGAAGACATTGCTGATAGGTGACCTCGGCAGGAGTGTGAGCCATGCACGAAGAAACTTGGGTGCTGGGGGTGGAGGTGGTGAGTTGGGTGGCTGGAAGGGACCTGGGAGAGCAGGAGAGGGTAAAGAGAGAAGTAGCACCTTTGGTGCCTTTTGAAAGCAGGCACTTGGCAAATGCTCCACCAGGTGAATGTCGCCATAAACTTGAGAAGCAACAATGGCCCGTGCTCACAGAGCATTAGAATCAAGTCTGGGTGTCATGGCTCATGCCCTTGGAGACAGGGAGATAGAGTGGGAAGATATGGACTTAGGAGTAGCTGCAAGAATGGTGTCAACTGTGGCTGTAGGTAACTGGCAACTTGGCATTTAGGGGTTACAATTCCCTTTAAAATCACCACGGTTTGTCTGAGGACAGAGCTGGGTCAAGGTCAGGGCTGGGGAAGGGGTAGGGGTATCTGTATCACTAGCTCTCTGGTTCATTCATTTTTAAGACTAGTTTAACACTCTTAGTGTGACTTAGTGAAATATTCAAGGAGTAGTGATGAGGATGGTGATGTCACAAGTGGTTTATGTTAATATATTCAGAGTATCCTGACCAGAGGGAAAACATCTAGACTTTTTATCCTCAGTCAGTTACTGGAGGGCAGGCAGTACAGGTCTCGTTACCACTAATGCATGCTCTGACCAGGTTTGAGAGCCGCTGGCTGCTCTGGAAAGAGTTTGTGGAATAAAAGAATGCGTGAAGATTCAGATGCAAAGCTTGTACAAATCCCCCTGAAGAAACTGTCAGAAAGAGGATATATTTCCCCTTTTCCTGGATAGTGTAAGAAAACTTTAATGCCTTCCTTTCAAAAATGGCCCTTTTCTTATGTCAAACCTAAAGAATCTGTGTTCAATAGAGTTTACTGCTCAAAGCTGGGCACAGTGACATGAGCCTTTGATCCCAAAAGAGGCAAACAGATCTCTGAGTTCAAGGCCAGCTTGGTCTACAAAGCTAGTTTCGGGGCAGCCATGGTTACCTAGAGAACTTGTCTTGAAAAACAACAATGACAACACCTAATTTACTCTGTACATAGGAAATCTGTGATCAGAGTGTGGTGTGACTTAATATCTCACAGAAAGGAAGGGAGAGAATTTCAACTCCAACAACTTTGAAATCTTTGTTGGGGCTTCTGGGATACACTGGCCAAAGAGGAGGTTGTGAAAATTCTGCAATTTGAGCATTATGAAGTGGGCTGAGGGTGCTGGCTCCAGAGGCAGCTGCTGCTTCCTTTGACAGGCTTGCTTCAGCCTAAACTGTGGGGCCTCAGTTCAGTGCCCCTGGCCCCACTCCTGTTCTGACTGACTCAAGGGAGAAATTTCCCAAAGTACCTTCAAAAGAAGCTGAGCTATCTTTTCTTCTAAGACAGCACTGCAAAGCAAGCTCCTCTGTTATTCCCACTGTTTCCCATGGTAACACTCCCATGATAGCAACATAACCCCAAATCTATAAAAATTCTGGGTTTTAGGGCTATACCCATTGTATAAGAAGGCAAACATATATCCTTCTCCATCCCATTGCCTGGTGCAGCAATAATATGTGATGACCAGTGAGAGGAAGGGAACCTCCTCCCCCATACTGGCAAAGTTTCCTGAAACACCCTGTCTGATACTCATTACTACCTCTAAGGAATCTTGCCAAGTACTTAATAATGTCAACTCAGCCTTTGTTGGCTGGTCCACTAACAAAGGACTGTCTCTCCTCTACTCTTAAATTAATATTTTACTCTTACTTTCAGTGTTACCTAAAGTCATAGTGGTTATTCATTTTGTGCCATTAAACACATGCATAAACTTACACAGCAGTCAAAGATAAACTGCCAGCTGCTTGTTTCATGAATTGGGCCTGTCCAAGGGTGCTAGAGACATGCAAAGCCAACTGTGTGTTCAGAAGGATATACATATTTACATAGCACATGGGTCATGGGGTACAGGCTTGTGATGCATACTACTGAAGTAAAATATGCTCCTTCCATACTCAAGACAATTTTTTAACTTAAGTTTAAAAATGTTTTTAACTGTCTTATACCTGCACTATCAATGAGATCATGAAAATCTCTTCCTACCTGTGAAGTTTATTGCTATAAAATAACTACAATCTTCCCAATTAAATATTATCTTTAAACATTAAATATTAGCATGCTCCAACCCAATTGTGAGCCTGAAGCCACAATTGCAAAGGGAATAATTTACATGTGGCTCAAATGCTCCATGTTCCAATATGGCAGAGTAGATCACTACCTTTTTTTTTTTTTAACTGTGTGTGTGTGTGTGTGTGTGTGTGTGTGTGTGTGGTGGGGGCATGGGCACAGATGTGGAAATCAGAGGACAACTTGCAGGAGTCTGTGCTTTCACGTTACCACGTGAGTCCTAGAGACCATCAGGCTTCGCAAGAAAGGGCTTTAACCTGCTGAGCCATCTTGCCTTTTTACTAAGATTCCTTCTTACCAAGCAGGCGAAAGCTGTGGTGAGTATCACTTCCAGACACAGTCACTCATTCATATCAGTTCCCATGGAAGTGAATGTCATGCAAGAAGCCCTTTGTCACACAGGACAGTGGGGTATTAGGGAGCAAGCAGTTGAGGCAGAGACCCTGAGGGTCAAGGAAACCCCATGACGATCTCAAGTCTCATGGCCAGAGGCCAATGCAAACTTCTACTGGTTCCCACTGAATAGATTTTTATCCCGTAAACATTTCTGAAGATCCTTTAAGTTGGTTTGGGAAAAAAGAATGAGTAATATTTCAGAATTAATTTGCTAAACCACCTATGTAAAATGAACTGGGTTACTTTCTTTTCATTTTTAGTTTTTTTGTAAGTTGGTATACAAAATAATGGGTTCCATTATGATATCTTCATACATGTAATTATGCTTTATTATTTATTCCCCACTACTTTCCCCTTCCCGTTCTCATCCCTCTCACTCATCCCTTCCCACAAACCCTCTGTTTTTTATGGTAGATGGATGGACAAGTAAATGGCAGTATTTTGTCATTCTTGCCTTTGTGAAAAAGTTCCTATTTTCTTTTTTAATTTTAATTTTTTTATATTAATTATAGTTTATTCACTTTGTATCCCAGCTGTAGCCCCCCTCCCTTATTCCCTCCCATTCCCACCATCCCTCCCTAATCTCCTTCTGATAGGGGAGGTTCTCGTCCCCTTCAATCTGATCCTAGCCTATCAGGTCTCATCAGGACTGGCTGCATTGTCTTCCTCTGTGGCCCAGCAAGGATGCTCCCCTCAGGGGAAGGTGATCAAAGAGCCAGCCACTGAGTTTATGTCAGAGACAGTACCTGTTCTCCTTACTAGGGAACCCAATTGGACACTGAGCTGCCATGGGCTACATCTATGTAGGGGTTCTAGGTTATCTCCATGTATGGTCCTTGGTTGGAGTAGCAGGCTCAGACAAGACCCCTGGACCCAGATTTCTTGTTTCTGTTGGTCTTGTGGAGCTCCTGTCCCCTCCAGGTCTTTCTTTTTCCCCCTTCTTTCATTAGATTCCCTGCACTCTGACCAAAGTTTGGCTAGGAGTCTCAGCATCTGCTTTGATACCCTGCTGGGTAGAATCTTTCAACGGCCCTCTGTGGTAGACTCCTGTTTTCTCCCTCTTCCAATGTAGGTCCTCTTTTTATGAGTGAGGATTGATCATCTTACCCAGGGTCCTCTTCCTTGCTTAGCCTCTTTATGTATACAGAGTTTAGTATCTTTATCCTATATGATATATCTAACATCTGCTTATAAGGGAGTAAATACCATTTGTGTCTTTCTGCTTCTGGGATACCTCACTCAGGATGATCTTTTCTAGTTCTCACCAATTGCTTGCAAATTTCATGTTTTCTTTGTTTTTAATTGAGCATCTTAGACTATGGCCATACCTCCCCGAATATGCCTCATCTAAATAGTAGCTTAACATATCTGTTTGGTATGCTTGGATTTAGTATGTCCAGTTAGTTTGAGGCCTACAATAGGAAGAACATTTCTGTATGGGGACAACATTTACAACTCTGCTGGCTTGGAGGAGGTAATGATCTTTGATATGCTAACAGGGTTTAGTCACATGGACTGTCAATGGAACAACTGTACTGACACCATGCACACAGGGCTCCAAATTTATGGAGGGCTTTCACATATATCAATATTGTTTCTTCTACCCACAGGGACAAGTATGGAGTTGGTATTCAGGCTCAGCACCTGTCCTTTGCAATAGGTATAAGAACAAATGCTTTGTGAGTCATCAAGAGACATCCAATGTTTATCTCAAGGTCCCCACAACCTCAGCGCAATGCCTGTCCTTCTCTGCTCTGCACCATTTTTATTTCACATAAAGATGAGGCAGACTGGGATTCCTCTCCTGTCTGGAGTAAATATGGTACATGCTCAGAATTGGTGAACTGTATCTTCTTTGCATTCTGTTATGGTTTGAATATGAAGTCAATCATGAGTTCATGTTTTGAATGCACGTTCCTTAGTTGGTGGTGCTATTCTGGGAAGCTGTGGAACCTTTAGGAGGTGAGGACTAGTTGTCAGTGATAAATCATTAAAAGTAGGGCTTTAATGTGAACAGTCTCCACCGCATGCCTGACTCCATGGAACTGCTATGTTTTTCCAGCTTTGTACTGAAACCCTGAAACTGTGAACCCAAATAAATCTTTCCTCTTTCAAACTGTTTCTGTTGGGTGTTGTGGTCACAGTGACAAAACAGTAGCTAATATATTTGTCTATTTCTTATTTTACAAGAATGTTCTTGTAGACTTAAAAAGTTATGCAGACACCCAATGACTCAAAGGTAAAGTACAGAATTCTTTAAACATCTAGAGAAGATTTATGACATATTTATTTATGTTTTTTTGTTCTTGGGGGCACATCCCTGGCTGTAAATGAGCTAATGGGAATGGTGGTGGAGATCGGGAGCTAACTCCTCAGTTTCTTTTTCTTGACAACATGAACTCAGCTAGACAGCACCTATTCATCTTCTGTCCAGCATTCCATATTATCACCTCTCCCAGCTGGTCAATGATGTTTATAGAGCATCCTGAGGAGCAGTGCTGTGACTTCTACTGAGCATAAGTGACCTTGGAGTTCCTAAAGAGCAATGAAACAAAGCTCAGCAACATAGCTGGCATGAAAGAGGAGTTTGAGTAAGGCTAGCAAGAGCTTGGTGGCAGTTATACCTACAATAGCCTTTCCCCTGTCCTAGCAGGGATCTGGCTGTCTTTAAGGGAGGAGGTGAAGCTGGAAGAAACAAATCTCACCAACAAACTGCTACACGGCCAGACTTGGGTGGATCAAAGTCTGCTGTTTTGCCTTTTCTATCTGGAACCATAACTCAAGAATGAAATTGCCCTAGGTTTTCCCCTCCTCACCATTAAATTCCCTTCAATCATGGCAGGCAAAACACAGTCAAACTCAAGCAGCCAGATGTTATCATTACAGACCTCTCCTTATAAACCCATGCCGAAACCTGAGTGGTTGATGAGACCAGCTAAGCAATTGTACCTTTGACCCAATTGCATTAAACTTGCCCTATCAATTTGAGCTTAGTATAAACACCATTTCCCAGAGCCCCTCATGCAGTCAGCAGCAAGAAGAAGCTGACTAAGCCTAAACATTTTTTAACAGCAATCTTGTCTTACAACACCAAGGGGATTTGCTGGGCATCTGGGGCTTTATAAAACCATATGAACATGCTGAAAGAATTAGAATCCTTTAAAAATGAAAAATTGATGGTGACAGTTCTTTCTGGGGACTAGTTGGCGTAATGGCAGCATACAAGTGGGTAGAAGGTGGTCTGAAACACTTTTTCATTTTTTAAAAATACATTTTTAATTACTTTCTTCTTTCTCTAATGTGTACTGTAAGGTAGCTATTAAAAATATAACTGGGACGTTTAGAGGAATGAAACATATTCAGTCCTTGTTAAGCTTCGTTGTAATGAAAAGATATGGAACTCTTCTCTATACAGCTTAGATAAAGCTATCATACTTGGCCCCACATTGCACAGGACTGACTCTTTTTTTTTTTTTTTTAAATCTTTTATTTATTTTTTATTAATTACACTTTATTCATTTTGTATCCCCCCATAAGCCCCTCCCTCCTCCCCTGCCAATCCCACCCTCCCTCCCCTTTCTGCATGCATGCCACTCCCCAAGTCCACTGATAGGGGAGGTCCTCCTCTCCTTCTTTCTGATCTTAGTCTATCAGTTCTCATCAAAAGTGGCTGCATTGTCCTCTACTGTGGCCTGGTAAGGCTGCTCCCCCCCAGGGGGAAGTGATCAAAGAGCAGGCCAATCAGATTATGTCAGAGGCAGTCCCTCTTCCCATTACTATGTAACCCACTTGGACACTGAAC
>NW_026594462.1:4488563-4515452 GCF_907164565.1 Psammomys obesus
TTCCCATTACTATGGAACCCACTTGGACACTGAACTGCCATGGGCTACACCTGTGCAGGGGTTCCAGGTCATCTCCACAAATAGTCCTTGGTTGGAGTATGAGTCTCTGGGAAGTTCCCTGTGTTCAAATTATCTTGTTCTGTTGCTCTGCTTGTGGAGTTCCCGTTCCCTCCAGCTCTTACTATTTCCCACTTCTTACATAAAATTCCATTCACTCTGCCCATCAGTTGGCCATCAGGCTCAGCATCTGCTTTGACAGTCTATACTGCAGAAGCTTTAGAGGCCCTCTGTGGCAGGTTTCAAGGTGGTTTCCTGTTTTCTTCTGGCTTTCAGAGGCCCTCTGTAGCGGGTTCCGAGGTTGTTTCCTATTTTCGTTTTCTTCTGATGTCCATCCTCTTTGCCTTTCAGGATGGGGATTGAACATTTTAGTTAGGGTCCTCTCTTTTGCTTAGTTTGTTTAGATGTACAGCTTTTAGTGGGTTTATTCTATATTGTATGTTTATATGAGTGAGTATATACCGTGAGTGTCTTTTTGCTTCTGGGTCAACTCACTCAGGATGATCCTTTCCAGGTCCCACCATTTACCTGCAAATTTCATGATTTCCTTATTTTTCATTGCTGAGTAATACTCCATTGTATAGATGTACCACAGTTTCTGCATCCATTCTTCAGTGGAGGGGCATCTGGGTTGTTTCCAGCTTCTGGCTATTACAAATAAAGCTGCTACAAACATGGTTGAACAAATGTCCTTGTTGTGTACTTGCGCCTCTTTTGGGTATATGCCTAGGAGTGGTATGGCTGGATCTTGAGGAAGCGCTATTCCTAGTTGTCTGAGAAAGCACCAGATTGATTTCCAGAGTGGTTGTACCAGTTTACATTCCCACCAGCAGTGGAGAAGCGTTCCCCTTTCTCCACAACCTCTCCAGCATGTGTTGTCCCTTGAGATTTTCATCTTGGCCATTCTGATGGGTGTAAGGTGAAATCTCAGGGTTGTTTTGATTTGCATTTCCCTAATGGCTAATGAGGTTGAGCATTTCTTTAAGTGCTTCTCTGCCATTCGATATTCCTCTGCAGAGAATTCTCTCTTTAGCTCTGTTCCCCATTTTTTAAGTGGATTACTTGGTTTGTTGCTTTTCAGCTTGTTTAGTTCTTTATATATATTGGATATGAGTCCTCTGTCAGATAGAGGGTTGGTGATGATTCTTTCCCAATCTGTAGGCAGTCGCTTTGTTTTGATGACGGTGTCCTTTGCTTTACAGAAGCTTTTCAATTTCATGAGGTCCCATTTATTGATTGTTGCTCTTAGAGCCTGTGCTGTTGGTGTTCTGTTCAGGAAGTTTTCTCCTGTACCAATGAGTTCTAGGGTATTCCCCACTTTTTTTTCTAGCCGATTTAATGTGTCTGGTTTTATGTTGAGGTCTTTGATCCACTTGGACTTCAGTTTTGTGCAGGGTGATAAGTATGGATCTATTTTCATTTTTCTACATGTAGACATCCAGTTGGACCAGCACCATTTGTTGAAGATGCTATCATTTTTCCATTGTATGGTTTTGGCATCTTTGTCAAAAATCAGGTGTCCGTAAGTGTGTGGGTTTATTTCTGGGTCTTCTGTTCGATTCCATTGATCCACCATTCTGTTTCTATGCCAGTACCATGCAGTTTTTATAACTGTTGCTCTATAGTACAGCTTGAGATCAGGGATGGAGATACCTCCAGAAGATCTTTTATTGTAGAGGATTGTTTTAGCAATTCTCGGTTTCTTGTTATTCCATACAAAGTTGAGAATTTTTCTTTCCAGGTCTGTAAAGAATTGTGTTGGCAATTTGATGGGAATTGCATTAAATCTGTAGATTGCTTTTGGTAAGATGGCCATTTTTACTATGTTAATCCTGCAAAGCCATGAGCATGGGAGATCTTTCCATCTTCTCATATCTTCCTCTAATTCTTTCTTCAGAGACTTGAAATCTTTACAGTGTCTGGCCTATACAGATGCTCTGGATGGATGAAGGTAGTGAATGGCTGGTTATTTATTTGTTAAAATTTATCTTTTTTCTCTTTGGTAATGGGCACCAAGTCTAGAGCCTGATGCATGCTAGGTTAGCATTTTTCCACTGAGCTATACTCCTAGACCAATAAAAATTTTAGAATATATTGATTTATAAATTAATATACTTCAAAGGGGAACTGGGAACATAATTGTTCAGTACTTCACCAAGTACTTCATCAGGTACTTGATGCACAAGCGTAAGGACCTAAATTTGGATTCCAAGCACCCATTAAAAAGCTGGGCGTGGCCTTGAATGCTTATAATCTTAGCACTGAAAGGCAAAGACAGGATCCCAGATGCTCACAGGCCAGACAGTCTAGCAAATTGGTGAACTCAAGGTTCAGTAAGAGACCCTGTGTCAAATAACATGGAGACAACTATCCAGCATGTAAAGAACACGTAGCTGTGGAGTGCTCAGCACCAAAACAGACATGTGTTGGATAATCCCCATACTTAAATCTCAGAAAATGTAGAAGAATGGGCAGAAAGACACAAAGAGCTGGAGGGCCAGGACTACTGTTATATGATTTTCTTCTGGACAGGATAGGGACCTATTAACTTTCAGAATATGGCTGCGAGCACAAGACCTACAAAGACCACAAGGCTTCCTCTTTAGATGAAGACCAACATATAGGCAATCAATAGTGGCTGTTTTCATTCCAGTTTTCCTTCCTTCCTTGCTTTCTTCTTTCCATCCATCCTTTTGTTCTTCTTCAGAGACGAGACCCCAATACTGAGGTCATTTCTAAATTCATAGAAATAATAAGAATAATTGGACTGAGAACATTGTGTGTGTTTGTGTATAATAAATATAGGTGGTGGCACACACTTTTAATCCCAGCACTTAGGAGGCAGAGCCAGAGGGATCTCTGTGAGATCAAGGATAGCCTGGTCTACAATATGAGTTCTAGGACAGCCAGGGCTACACAGTGAAACCTGGTCTCAAAATCAAACACACACACACACACACACACACACACACACACACACACACACACACCCAGAAAACAAAGCCAATGAGTTGCCAAGAGGAATACTGTCAAACCTCAGACACACTGGAATTAGTAAGAATCATAGACTTGAGAGACAGATAACTCTAACTCAAGTCCATATTGTTCTAATGTGTGAACAACTTTCCACAGCATTTATATGGAATACTGATGTCTAAATAACTGCCTGTCTTGTTGCATGACTAGAACTACTGTAAATTAGGTGTAGTTGCACAAACCTGTAATAGCAGCACTCATGAGGCTGGGACAGGAGGAAAGCTTGGGCTCAAGGACAACCTGGGCTACATAAGTGAGCTTGTTTAAAAAAAAGAAAAACAGAACAGGTATTCTAATCTCTGAGGAGGAAGAGATATCTACTTCTGGTTGGTCAATGAAAAGCTGGGCTCTAGATATGGCTTCCAGGGTGGTTGGAGATTCTGGCAAGATCAGGATCTCTCTTGGGCTAGGCGTCCTCATCTCTGTGAATTTAGATGAGAAAATATCTCAGATTCTTTCAGGCTTGCAGTTTGATTCCATGACACCATCACACAAATCCTCTCTTGATGGACTTCATAACTAATCACCTTTAAGGCTGTGACTCCAGTGGACTCTGATTCAATAAGCATCTGAATCATGTGTTTAGAAAAAATGCACTTTGCGAACAACAATAACAAAATGCACATGCACACTGTCCCATTTCCATGAGCACTGAGAACAAGGGCCTGGCATTTTGCAGCACTTACAGGGAGCTCTAAAGCCTTCACGTGCAATTGAAGATACACCGTCAAGAACTACCAACTTCTCTACAGTGGCTGTGTGGTGAAAAAGCACATGGAGGCCTCCCAGGGATTGAAGACGGTGGGATGGAGCATGTAGACTTCAGAAATGCACTCTTGGTGTAAAAACGAGGTGATCTTGAATAAGACCCCTGTCTCCTGGAAGAATCAAATAAGAGTTGTGCCATATGTTTCAACTCAGGATAGGACTGGGCAGCCTAAAATGGCTTAGGGAAGGATTGGGGCTTCTGCCAGTTGGCACAAGTGGGGGTTGTGAAGGTGAGGAAAGAAAGGATGACCCTGACCACAGGCACTACATACACCTTTCAGGAATAATAATTTAACTATTTTTCTTGCCTTGATTTGAAAAAGCTATTTCAAAATTAAATGCTTTCATTTTACATATGATCTTGCTATGTAGCCTAGGCTGGCCTGGTACCTGAGATCCCCCTGAATGATTATATTACAAGTATATCTAATGCCTATTTGAAAAATACTGTTTCAATTGGTTTTCTGTAATCTAACATTGAGAAGACTGTACACACAGACTTTCTGGTAAGAAGATAAACCTTTTCTACTGAATGGTAATTCAAGCTGGAATGTAATATTTCTATTTTTAAGGCATAGCAATAAAAGCTTTTTTACTTTTTTTATTTTTGTAGTGTTGGGGATGGAACCTAGGGCTTTGCACAAGACAGTGAATGATCTACCTTAGATAGCCTCAGTTTAGGTCTCTCTTCTTTCTTTTTTTTCCTTTCTTTTTTTCTCCCTTCCTTCCCCCCCCCACTCTGTCTCCCTTCTTTCCTTCCTTCCTGTGTGTTTCTATTTGTGCATATGTACTCATGAACACATATAAGCACAACAAGCTTGCACTCACACACAGGTACATCTGTGCACTTACAGATGTCAACTTACAGTGTCATTCCTTAGGTGCCTTCCACTTTGTATTTTGAAACAAGGTCTTTCACTTGGCGTGGACCTCATCCATTTAGTCTAGGCTGCATGGGTAGTGAATCTCAGGGACCTACCTGTCTCTGCCTCACTGGTCTCTGCCTACAAAGGTATCCTACCATGCCTAGAGTTTTTCATGGGTTATGAGGATGGAATCCAGGACCTCATCATCCCAGCACAAGAATGTTTTCAACAAACCCTTTTAAATGAAGTCAGTTTCTCTACACTGGAATAAGTAAGAAAACTTATATTAACATAAAAAAAATCAGGATATCTTTCTAGGTGATATGATAAGGAAGACATAATAAAGATGAGCTAATAAAGCTATCCAGCAAGCATAGTTTTCTTAGGGGAAGAACAGTTCACTGGTACTGGAGATAACCATCTCTTGTGTCTTTTGTCTACAGCTATATTTTTAGTTTTAGTTCTACATTCCACAATTCCAAAAGCTGAAGTCATCTGCAGGTCAAGCCAATGCCTGGGGTAAGTACCTAGTACATCTTAAAACAATGCATCTTTACTCTGAAAACATGAAGACTCTTGCTCTGAGGCGAGATGCAATGAGCCACGCCTCTTACAAGTTGTTCATCTTTCCCTCGTACTGCTGGGAGGGCTCTTGCTCAAAGCTCTGCTGTCACTGCATAGCTTCAGGGCCTTTTAAAATTCTAGATGATGCAGTTCATTTCCATGTTGCTCACCTCTCAGCAGTGATGGAGTGATGGAGTGGGAGGGGTGGAAGGGAGAATTCATAAGGCAAAGATCTGTTCTCCTACAAACTATAGGAACCCACAAATACCCCCTCCCCAAGTATCATGACTGCTCCAAGGTGTCAATCAGCCACCCTGAGCATGCCTTTCTCAGTAACTTGTGACCAACAGAGTTGCCAGCCTGCCTGAACCTGATGGCAGGCAGGCTTGTCACTCTGTATGGAGGTTACAGACATAGGCATGTTGGCGCATGTGTTTAGAAGGCTGCTTTTACTCATGCTCTGTTTAGAGTAAGAGAGCAAGTGCAGGCAGTTTTCATAGGGGGCATTCTTCTATTTGAAGCACCACAATGACTAGAAAGTGAATGCCTTCCCTATGGAATCAGGTCTGGAACCTACTATCAGAGGGTACTGATGAAGAGCATGCCATCACAAAGTGTAATCCACAAAGAAATCTATGAAAGTACTGAATTACTGCTGTCAAGTATTATGCCAATTACTAAATGTGTATATGATAAATTAAAACAATTGATAAGGTTACATAAAGAACATTATCTACTCGTATTTGTACAGAAACAAAGTTTTATTTTTTATTTTTTTCTGCTTTCTAGCCTTGCATATAACCATGTTTTGGCTTAACAATGTTGAGTGCGGGCTAATTTGCATAGTATTAGCTAACTTGAAGCCACTGTTATATTAGGTTTCCCTTGGTAATAAAAGAGGTCAGTGGGCAAATGGTGATGCACTAATGACAACAAAAGATAGGGGAGAACTGGGAAGCAAAGGAGGGTGAACTGCAGGGACATGAATGGGTGAAAAAGAAGGGAGAGTGGTGAAAGGGAAGAGAAAGACAGGTGGCTGTGACAGAAGGCAGTTTGTGAGCACCTTATGAGGGTGTGGGTGGACATGCAGAAACATAAGCAGGTTCTGTAGAGTTTCTGCAGCAGTGGTAATTCCAATTCCACGCTAGACATCCTCTGCTCCATGTGTCCATCCTACAGGTAAAGTGTAAAAGGCATTTCATAATGGCTGGTGAGGAGAACATGCTGACCTTGCTTTGGGTTAGTGGATGTATATAATAGCTTTGACCTGAGTTGCTCTATTTTAAGCAGCAATGCCAAGAAAGAATGCTGCATCTGGTTTACCCAAGTACATAACTTCCATCTGTCAGCACAACAGGAGGCACACACCAATAATTTCATTGTGCCAAAAAACAATGACACCCATGAACATATCAAATCATATTGAAAACATGAGTGTATTGATCATACCAGCTGTAACACTCCCACCTGGGACTATAGAACAAATATCAAGCAGATGTGGCAAGTATACCGACCTGCCACCTGGTCACTTATCATAAGCCTTCATCAGCAAAATTGCCACAGTGAAGGACCTGTGCCTTTGTCTTTAGGCTCTAGCTTGAGAACAGTTTCTCCTGCCTATGATACTCAGCTTACTTCAAACTGACATTTGAAAACTGCCTGCCATATAGGCCTGTACCTGACAGCTGTCTTGAATAGTTCTGTGCCTATAGTTCGTAAAACTTATTCTCCAGTCCTGTACAACCTTAGGGAGTGTACTCCTGACTTTAAGACAGCCCCCTCTGAACTATGTATACTCTTTAACCCTTCTTTAGCCATTCTCTAACACACACACACAGAGAGAGAGAGAGAGAGAGAGAGAGAGAGAGAAGACAGATGGACACACAGACACACAAACACTGTGTAAATATAATGTATGATTTGCGACTACTACTAATTAGGACAGAAATGAAAAATTTTATTGATTACCAATGGCCATTTCTATCAAGCAAAATCTGCAGTATTTGATGAGTTAGAGCCAATGAATTTGATAGAGTCTGTAAGTTTATTGTTACTGCTATAAAGTCTGATTATATAAAATACTTTGTCTGCCTATCATTTCTACCTATCAGTGCAGTCACGTTAGATGGTCTCCTTAGTAAAAGAAATTTGATGCTGGGAGATAAGGAGCCCAAAAATGAGATCAGCGAGGGCACTTGGGATTAGAGAGAGGAATGAATTAATTGCCAGTGGGCGAGGCAGCACATTTCCAGAGGGCAGGGTCCCTTAGTAGAGTTTATGTGGCCTGCTTCATGCTGCCCTCTTACGATTCTTTTAAAAGAAACTGTCCCATGATGCTTTCTGTGCCATGTTGGTTAGAAGTTGGAGAGGCCACTGGGCCGCAGAAGAGTCCTTCTATCCGTTCTGTATGCATAAGGAAAGATAACACTGCCTGCTCTGCTTACCCAGTACCCCATTTCAGCAGGGATTCTTAAGTGCCACCCAATTCCTTAGTCCATGTTTTTATATCCAGCACAGAATGAGCCATTCATCAGCCAACTACAGTTGGCAGAAGATCAAGCAGACCTACCACTGGCTTGAACTTTGGTGAAAACAAATGAAATTCAGGATTTGGTGAGGGGGGCACTCTCCAGTTTCCCTAACACTGACTAGTTTTCTTCTCTCAGGCCATCCACTCTGCTATCCCTTGGCATAATGAGACCTCTACAGAGGAAGCTCTGTAGACTAAGCTCCTGAAATGATGATGCCACGTGGTCTCACAAGATCCACTCTCCCCTTCCCACTATTGCACTGTCATGATGATTCTTTCTCTGTGTAAACACTCCTTATTTATCTTATCACAGTGATTGATCATTTTTAAAGCATACCTAAATTTTTAGCTTTATTAAAAAAAAATCACACAGAGAGGATAGAGGGCTGGCAAGATGATTCAGTGACCCTGAGATTTCACCTTACACCCATCAGAATGGCTAAGATAAAAAACTCAAGTGACAACACATGCTGGAGAGGCTGTGGAGAAAGGAGAACCCTCCTCTATTGCTGGTGGGAATGTAAACTTGTACAATCACTTTGGAAATCAATCTGGTGCTTTCCCAGACAATTAGGAATCGTGCTACCTCAAGATCCAGCTATATCACTTCTAGGCATATATCCAAAATATCCTCAAGTATACAACAAGGGCATTTGCTCAATTATGTCCATAGCAGCTTTATTCGTAATAGCCAGAACCTGGAAACAACCCAGCTGTCCCTCAGCTGAGGAATGGAGACTGAAATTGTGGTACATTTGCACAATGGAATACTACTCAGCAATTGAAAACAAGGAAACCATGAAATTTGCAGTCAAATGGTGGGAACTAGAAAAGATCATCCTGAGTGAGATATCCCAGAAGCAGAAAGACACACATGGTATAATAACACTCATAAGTGGTTATTAGAAAGAATTTCTTTTATTCTTTAAGATTTCCAATAGACCATCATGTATCTGTGAACAAAGACTGTTATTTCTTCCATCCCAGTCTGTATAATGTTTATTCCTTTTTCTTATGCTACTGTATTACCCATGATATCCACGGCAATGTTGAATATTAGTAATGAAAAGGGACACCCTTGTCCTAGTCTTCATCTTTTTACAGTTACATTTAATTTTTCTACATTACTGTGTGTGCATGCATGAGGAGGTCAGAGGACAACTTGTAGGAGTCTTTTCTGTCTTTCCACCAAGTACATTCTGAGTATTGAACTTAGGCTGTCGGGCTTGGTGGTGAGTGTTAACTCTATTTTTGTAGATACCCTTTATGATATTAGAGGAGGTATCCAATATTCCTAACTCACTGAGACTTTTAAAAATTATGATTAGAAATTTGACTTGGTCAAATGCTTTGCATAGTTTCTTTGCATATGATTTTTCTTCTTTAACCTACTGATGTAATGTTTTACACTTACTTTCCAATGAGGGCCTATATAACTGGAAACTCTGATGCTTTATGGTATATAATTCTTTTCTTATATATAGTTATATTTGGTTTGATAAATTTGGTTTGAAAAATTTGCACCTATGTTTATGACAGATACTGGTTAATCTTTTCCATTCTTTCTTTGGTTTAATACTAGCATACAATGACTGAGGATATTCACATACAGACATTGTTAGAAAGTAAATATGGAGTGAACATTAAATTCTTTCTCATTACACTCCTAGGCATATAGCCAAAAGATGCCCCACCATTCAACAAGGACATTTGCTCAACTATGTTCATAGCAGCTTTATTTGTAATAGCCAGAATCTTAACACGACTTAGACATCCCTCAACGTAGGAACGGTTATAGAAATTATGGCACATCTACACAATGGAATACTACTCAGCTATTAAAAACAAAGAAATCATGAAATCTGCAGGCAAATGGATGGAACTAGAAAAGGTCATCCTGAGTGAGATAACCAGAAGGAGAAATACATGCATGGTATAGTATATGTTCACTTATAAGCAGGTATTAGCCATATAATATAGAATAACCATATTAAAATCTATAGACCTAAAGAAACTAAACAATAAGGCTGACCCTATTAAGGATGCTTAAATCTCATTCAGAATGGCAAACAGGATAGACACCAGAAGCAGTGGAAGAGAGGGAACAGGATGGGAGCTTACTACAGAGCCTACTGAAAGGCTCCACCCAAGAGGGGATAGAAGTAAAGTGCATTTCTTATAGACAACATGTAGTTGAAAATTTCTCAGCTACTTTTCCTTTCATTATTTCCTCCATGTCCTTCTTTGCTCAGCCTGGTATTTCTACTATTTGTGAGTTAAACCTCTTATACATATTCTGCTCTCTCAGTTGTTAATGTATTTGGTCTTCTGTTTGAAATACTAGAAGTTTCAACTCAAAAGCCTTCAGTATCTTTCTCTCTCTCTCTCTCTCTCTCTTTTCTTTTTGGCAGTGTCTGTTGTCCTCATGGGTCTCCCTAGGGCATTTTTCACTTTTGTTGCAATGTTCTTTATTTCTGCTATCCGTTGTTGATGCTAGCTCTCTGAGTTTCCCACCTACATTACCTACCTTTTTACCTACATTACCCATCTGTTCTTACACATTGTCCCCCTTTCATACAGAACTTAGTATGTAATCACAGTAACAATTTTAAAGTCCAGATTTGATGATTCTTTTATAGCCAAATCTGTTTCTGATGGTTGCTTTTCCTTTTCACACTCTGTTTATTGCCTTTTAGCATGCCCCATAGTTGGAAGCTACAATGATGTATTTGGATCAACACACTGAGGCCAGGAGTTAGCCTGTGTTTACTGCCAGATGTAGCCCCAACACAGGTTACATTTTCTAACAGTGTCTTTGTTTTGTTTCCCTCCTTTTCTTTGATTTCCCTTTCTTCAACAGAGTCTGGAATAAGGCTGAAGCTGATGTTTGCCTTCTTTCTGGTAATTTAGGCTGTGGTAGAGCTCTCCTTAATGGAAAGCTGCTGTTAAGAAGGAGTGCTGGCTGTATTTAAAAAAATGGTTACTTTCCTCTTTTCCTGCCAAAAGTATGAGAAGATGTTTTCCCCATCAATCTTTACCTTTAGAAACTGGTAAGAAATAAACTGGTTCAAGTGTAGGTCCAACCTTGGGAGAGTTTTAATTCGTTAGCCCACAGGGTCCACAACCATTGTCTCTGGCCTTCCAAGGCTCCTGCTGCCTTCAGTAGCAGCTTTTCCCTTGGGTAAGATCTAATTCTCTGTGCCATGAATTTCTCTGACTGGGGGGCAGTGGTTTGCTCTGCAACCTTGGTTTTCTAATGTTTCCTGAAAGGGTTGTTGACTTTCAGTTGTTTTTCTTTCTTCTTTTGCTGAGGGCAAAGTGATGGTGTCCTGTCTTCACACATGTCAGACTGAAACCTGAGGCATGGTCAGAGGACTTTCAGTATCATTTTGTCCTTAACGCAACTTGGACACACACACATACATACAACGTATTGTCTTTCTAACTCACTGTGTTGGTAAAGGAAGGCAGCATTTGCTGTGAATCAAAAGTAATATACAAGACAGGGATGGAACAGAAAATAGACAGCATATATACAATATTTTAATTTCGTTTCAGTTGCAGATAAAAAAACTAAAATAAGTTTTCTAGTTTTTCCATATGATACTTTAATAATTTCTATAATGAAGGGTTTCTCTGAAATATTTTTCAGGTTTTTTTTGTTTTGATCATGTGAAACCTATCATTAATAACCCTCAACAAGGTAAAGGCTCGGCAGGTAAAGGTGCTTGCTGCCAACACTGATGACCTGAGTTCAATCACTAGACCTCACACAGTGGAAGGACAGAACTGACACTTCTCAGAAGATTTATGTGACCCAATGTATATGTCCACATGCACACATAATACAGATTATTCTTTTTCTAACACACTGTGCAGATAAATGAAGGCAGCATTTGCTGTGACTCGTGTGTGGAAAGTTTAAGATGGTGTTTCCTCAAACACTTCTGCCCTGGGAGCACTGTGCCTCAGAGAAGCAGCAGCTTGCGGTAAGCCCCACTTTTGCTCTGGCTCTAAACTGGTGCATACAGGCCTCTGACACCCTGTTCTACTGTGGTACATGGATTGTTCCAGGCTGTGGGGGTGGATGGGAAAGAGTTTTAAAATATAAATAGAGATCAGGACAATGACTATATTTATTTAGAGGTGACAACATCATTAAATAATTTAGGTCAACTGATGCAAGAGAAGCCGAACCTTTAGAACAACTGGCATGGGACTCTCTCATAATTACCAGGCAAGGTAAGTGCCCTGGCTAATGCTACTCTTCAGATTTGTTCTTGGGTCCCATACTGGCTGGCACTGACCTTGGGGGGAGGCTTAGATCCATGGAGGCTCCCGGTGACGGTTAGATTCTAAATGGATGGGGAGAAATGCACATCTTTCTGTGCTGCAGGCTCTGCTCATGGTAGACTCCTCCAAAGGGAATCCAGTCACTGAGTTACTACAGTTCAATGTGCACTGTATTTTGATAACACACAGAGAGTGTTTTATTGCAGTCAAATAATATCTTGAGCTCTCACAACAGCAAACTGCAGGGACTTCAAAGGGATTCCAGTCCAACTGGAACTGTCATTACAAAACAAATTCTAGCTTTATTGTCAGCCAGACCACAAAGGGGCACAGTCTGCCAAAATAAATGCTCTTGAAATCTCCTCTGTATATTACCTTTGAACAATTAATTGGTCTCTTGGAGACAAGAGAGAAAAAAAAGAAAGAAAACAAAATAAAACATTGACAATGAATATATTGTTCTTAGATGACATAGCATGGACAAGCCATAGTCACACTGCACAAAATCCTGCCGCACTGATCATTAATTTCAGCTAGTCTATAATTTCACACATTAGGCTCAGTGTTGTATGCTCAGGTTATGCCTATGCTGTAGTTTATGTTTTTAGTTAGTCACAGAGAAGAGATTCTGCTGCCTTGGAGAATATACTATATTTAATATCAGGGGCCCACTGTCAACAGGCCTCAGAGACAACTTCCACTGATGAAGCATTTCTTGGAAGCTATCTCCCATCTCTGCACCCTTCATCAATCTGCCTCCTTCTGGTATCTTTCAAAAAGATAAGATATGGTTCTGACAGTACAGTTGGTAGGCAGAATGGGTGAGCAGGTGTCAGTGAATATGTTCTGAAGTATAGCAGGAGCTAAATGTCCTAAAGTTCCAACCACAACCGTGCCTGGATTGCTCCTTTTCCTCTCTGGCCCTCCATCTTTTTAGTACTGCAGAACCTAAGCTCGGGTTGGAGGTCATTTCTGACCATGCCCTGTGCCTGATGCCTGCCTTCTGCATTACCTCTCTTAGAAGGTGACCCATCTCAAGCATTGTACAGTGATCAGGTCCTTGTGACTCCTGTGTTAAATAAAGGGGCTCTAGTGGCAAAGTGTCAATGATGGCTCACTTTTGTATGTCAGAACCATACACAGCTTCTTTAATAACTATGTTCTTAGGATGTCAGGCAAATTTCAGAAAGCCTGCATGGCTGTGTGCTTACTCCAGTGCCTGGTGCCAGGAGGACAGCTGAAGAGTCTGTTGTTTCTGACACTGATGGAGTAACCCCCAGACAGAATTCATGCTATGACCAATTACCCTGGATGACGTTTCCTATAGAAAAGTCCAAGTGGAGTTTGTACATAATTTAATTCTTGGTCTGTTCTGACCTATAACACATTCTGATGTGTCTTTAAAATGAGAAGAAATAACACACATACTCATATACATATACACTCACAGACATATGCACACAGTTCTCACACATATGTGGGCATGAGTGTGTCCATGCAAGAGGGGAATGTGGCTGAGCATCTGCCTCTTGGCAGTTTCCTGCCACCCAGACATGCTGGTACCTGTTAGACTGTGGCAAAATCTTCTGCCTGGCTGGATTGTGTGACATCACACTGTAAATCCTGTCACATGGCTGGGTAACTTACTTATTTTTCAGTCTGCTGTGTTTTTGCACACAGATCCAAAAGTAGCACAGGAATGCAGCCTTCAGGGGTTAGAACTGACGTTGTTAAAAATGATGGAAGATCTTGTGTTTGGGACACAAGTTGCAAAACAGAGTGTGCCAGGTGAAGAGGCCCAGGTGGTAGCAGGGGCACACACAGGAGGGGCCTGTCATTGCCAGAGAGGCAGTCAACAGTACCAAGTTCCACAGCTAACTGGGCTATAGAACGAACATCAAATTCTACCAGGTTTTCTAATCTGAACCATCACAATAAAATCCTTCAAGGTAAACACAGAAGAGGCTGTGAATTTCTAAAAGCAAACATACCAACTAACAAGCAAGGAAGCAAGCAGCCAACCAACCAATTAGTCATTCAGTCATTTAGAATGTCTGTGTAGAAACATTATGGGGCTGTCTCCAAGCCATGACCCTTTCCCCTACAAGCTTCCCAGCTTTTGTATTTTTTTTCATTCACGTTTAATGTTTTTTTTCTTTTAAATCATTTATGTTTACTAAAAACTGAACTTCCTAGGTAGATTAAACTGTAATTTGATAAAATTCATTAATTTTAGTTTATAATTTATTCATTTTAAGGGTTTTAAAAAATTGTATTTGTGTGTGTGTGTGTGTTGTGTGTGTGTGTGTGTACAGGTAGAGAACAACTTGTGGGAATCAGTTTTTTCCTTCCACCTTGCACCCAATGGGTCCCAGGGATTGAACTCAGTTCATTAGATCTGGTTCCAAGTGCCTTTACTCGCTAAGTAATTCCCTTGGCCCAAGTCTACAATTTTGTTCTAAAACTAACATGAAGCAAAGAGGACAAGGAGCTTGTCCCAACAGACCCTCTCACACTCTGCACCACACCACACCTTTAGCAGAATGATGGCAGCACTTAGAGCCAAGCAACTGCCACCCTGCACCTTCCCCATCCTCCACCTCACTCAGCTGTTGGCTCACTGCTGGCTCTGTTGGTAAAGCATAAAAACACTGAAGAGATTCTGCTGGGTGCCCTTTGGCTACTCTAGTCACTTTGCCAGCTGTCAATCTACTCTGATCCAGGCCAGGCAATAGACAAGTCAACCAGGAAGTGTGGGCCCAATGTTGAAAGGCTTGTTTTACAGAAACAAAATCTGAAATATGGAGTGTGTGCAAAATTTATGGGCACTTAATTTAATGAAAGGAAGCTCCTCTATTGTCCAAGTTGGTCCTGGAGCTCCCATACATGGGCTCTGGATGGATCCCAAAAAAGATGAAACACCTACATATACGTGTGGCTCTGTTGCAGTGACAATGCCTGGAGCAGCTTGTATTAGTTTCCTGTGGCTTCTGCACTGGCTCCCATGCCACACATCCATCACACTGGGGTCAACACTTAGGGATCTCTGTCTTACACACTAGAATATAACTCAGGAACTCTGTTGCTGTCAGAAGCCCAGGTATCCTGGCTTTGGTGCTGGGTTTTCTCGTAATTCAGCAGTCAGAATGTGACTGTTTATTTTAATTGCTTTTAAGGAAGGAGGACTGTGATCATATAGAAATGACATGATACACTGATTTGCGGAATAAAACCTGAAGATAAGAGAGGCATTTTGTTTTCCTTGTTCTATCTCTAAACTTTTAGTTCCTTTGTGTATATTCAGAGTTGAACTTACACTTCTTGAAATGAGGTTAGTAGGCTCTTAGCTTTTTACATGTAACTAATCAAGTTATATCTAAAATCCTCTAGATTATCAATAAAACTGTTCTACACTGAAGTGCAATAATTTTGGTCCTAAAAATAGTAGGCTTTCTGACATTAATAAAACTGACTTTACCATCTCTTAGCTAGGTATTTCACACTAGTCACCTCTTCTTTAATTTCCTCTTCTGCAAAATGGAGCACTAACAACAGTATTCAACTTCATATTGCTGCTATGATGACTCCTGAGGTAACATGTAAATACTAGGATGTGAGACAGGTGAAAATCTCATGTTGCTGGTGGCAGTGAGAAAAGGCAGAGCCAATTTGAGAAATGTTTTGGCAGAGTCTTCTTACCGAGTTACAAATATCCTTCCTGGATGTACAAATCAGCAATCCTACCCCCAAGTATTTACACCAGAGGAAATGATGAGTACTCATAGCATCAATGTTCAGATCCCCCAAAAAAACACCCCCCTAAACCTTCAGGTCGTGAGTGGGCAAACAGCATTTAACCACACAATATAAATGCAAGGTGACTCTCAAAGAAACATGCTACATGAAAGACAGGAGACACAGGCCTAAAGATTCCATCCCTATGATAGTTTCAGGTGGTTGAACTGGGGAGATACTGCTGCAGAGAGGGAGGCAGGACTTTTTGTGCAGGAAATGCTCTACTTCATGGTAGTGAGGACAGGAGGGGGTGTGTAATGAGGTTAGGCAAACAAAATATTGTTACACTCCGAAAGTGTGCACTGAAGGTGGGCGATTTAATTTTAAGTTAGTTACACCTAAAGAGCTGGGGGTTAAACCTACTGTACCTGGTACCAAGTGAATATACTCGGGAAACTGCCAATCATCTTCTAGAGGGTGGTCATTGAGATCACAGGCCTGTGCCTATCTGGGCTAAAATAACCTGTTACTGAAGCCACATTGTTCTTAGGTCTATATATTGCTTATGTCCTGCAAGTACTTTGGACACAAAACAGCCCCACAAGCAAAAATAACCCCCACCCAAACTAGGGTCATGAGACCTGATTGCCCTTGGTAAGCCCAGCCGCAGACACTTAGATAAAGAGAGATAAAGGAATGCTAAGTGTTGTTATTACTCTTTGGTTTCAGTTATACAAACACTGTGGTTCTTGGTTTGCTAAGTGATTTTAATAAAATAAAAACAACTTTCTTATTATTAAAATGTATTAAAATGCTATTTGACAGTATATTTTTTATCTCCTTTATGTTGACATTACAAAGCTGTTGACATTTCCATACTTAAATAGAGCCTATAGATATTATCCATTCGTGTTTGTGTGTGTGTGTGTGTGTGTGTGTGTGTGTGTGTGTGTGTATGCTTGTATGTTCATGCCATGGTGCACTGACCTGCAGTGGCAGCAGGACTGATGGTGTGACATTCACCTGGGAGAACTGTATAAAGGGCATGGAAAGGAACTGGAAGGGCCAGTTGGCAATTTTAGACCCTAAACCTCAAGAAGAAAGAATATGGCCATTCCATAACGTTCCTTGGCTTTGGTTATTTCTTTCATGCTAACAAGCAATGACAGTCTTCTTAAGTGTTCAGCATATTGCTGGATACCACATACTGAAGCCTTTTTTTTTTTTTTTTTTTTTGGCACAGGGATAGAAATGAACCTAGATTTCTCTTTCATGCCCAGTGACAATGCCTTAAGGCAGAGGATGTAGTTGTTTTTTAATCCACAAGGCCAATCTATACTGGAAACTCTCTAAAGGGTTCTGGTCTACCTTGGTATCATGTGGAGGTGGTAGGGGAAGAGGTGTCAGTCACTCTTATTATCAAGCCTTTTCTGGCTGCAGGCAGAAGCTGCAAGCTGAGGGCTGTGTTGAGTTTCTCAAGCTCTGCACTCTGAAACCCGAGATGACACAGTCTCCTTCCTGCACAACAGTGTAGAACGCTCATGGCGTTATGACTTGTCTAGTTCCCACAGAGGGAGGAATCCTGCCAAATATTTGTAATCTGTGCTGAAGTATGCAATCAGGAAAGCCACACCCAGAAGCAAGTTCATGGCTGCATAATTACAATGCTCTTGCTGGAAGATCAGCTGGGAAGGCTTCTAGAGTAGAGGCTGATGAGTGAGTATCAACAGGCTTTGTGACACTGCCTCTTCTTCTCTGCAAAATGTGTTTTCCTTTGACCCAAAACACTCAAAACACAAAGCTTCCTTCCGCCTCACTGATGAGACACACTAGCCCTATGTGTACATGCAGCTACTTAATAAGGTATCTGTGCAGAAAGATTGTAGACAAACAGATCCTCCATGTTGCTTTGTACTTGTGTCATAAATCTAGTGTGTGGACTAGTGCCAGTGGCCCTCTCTCAGTAAGAAAAATACATGTTTGCTATGGAAGTTCCAGGCAAGACCACGCAGCATGCTTACACAGGCTCCTCTGACCTCAGTGTGACAGTGTTTCCAGGCTGACACTGCTAGGTTCGTCCTGAGGTACTAGAAAAGTTAAGGAATGAATAAATGATACACTAAAAATACACTAACCACTTTTTTTTAAATGAGATTAAAAAAAAAAGGTGTGGGCATGGTGGCCCACACCTTTAATCATACCACTTGGGAGGCAGAGGCAAGTGGATCTCTGTGAGTTTGAAGCCAGCCTGGTCTACATAATGAGTTCCACGGCAGTCAGGGCTATGTAGAGACCCTGTATTAAAACAAAATAAAACAAAACTGAGACTACTGCATTGCATGCATGAGTGAATTTTTCAAAGAATCAATAAAGTTGTATTTTTGTATAATAGAAAAACATATTTTCAGATTACTGAAATTGGCAAAATTTAAATTTAGTTTTAGAGCTATGGGCAGTGCCACCTATTGAATATTAAGACATTTCATTTTCTTCATCTGAAATATTCAAGTAAAGAAAGATTACAAGTTTGGAATCATAGTCAGGACAGGAACTATGTCCCCAGTTTTAGCATAGCTATAGTGTTCTCCAGGATGGAGCGTGCCCCACTTGCAGGCTCCAGAGTCACTCTGAGTATATCCCTAATCTTCTTACAGGCAGGAAATTACTCCACAACAGAAAACTTAACAGCCCATGCTATCAAGTCCTACCTATTCCTCAAGTAGTGAACAGTTAGCTAGCATATGCCACAGACTCTCTTGCCTTTCATAGCTCAATGCATTTCTGTGCCAGAATTTGCCCAGGCTCCATCTTCACGGAAGAAGAACATGTCTACATACTAGGTCTTGGTGTTATCTAAGGTCAGACAGGTGCTGAATATCAAGGTCAGGGCTTGAATTCATTCACAGGTGTTGTGAATTTCATCTATGAACTCTTCCCACTGCATTCCAGGTCTCTTTCCCAGTAGTGTGTAGGGTCAGTGTTAACACTGGACAGAGTGAAGCACTACTGTATCACAGGAACCAACCCAGACTTAGGAACACAGTAGACAGGGTGCTGATATGTAGGGTCCAGACATCCTCCTGGAAGGGATATGTCATGGTGGATGCAGGGTGACACAGAGAAAGCGTCCCATTGAGTCTTCCGACATAGCCTTGAGAAGCAGCACTGCCTCCAGTTTTTCTGGAGGAAAAGCATGCCAGTACCCGGGGGCAAGTGGAAGGGTCAGAGTGGGTGGAGAGAGGCCAGTCAGATGAGAGGGCAGAAGGTTGGCTCAGTCCTGGGGGCTAGGTAGCCTTGGCAACATTGACCTCTTTGGAACTCCTTTCTGGGAGAGACAAGAAGCCACAAGAAGGTCTGCAGAAGGGGCACTAAGGTCTCCTATCATTCTGGCTGCTGCCTTAAGGAGCTGTTAGAAGGCAAGAGGGCAGTGAGGATGCTCGCAGGGAAGTCTGGGCACATGGGTGGCCCTCCATCTGGCAAGACTGGAGGAGGAAAAGTGAAAGGCCTGGGTTCTGGGTTTGTTTCTAAAAAAGAAAGGAGGGTGTTTGCTGGTGGATAACTTTACGAGTATTAAAAGAGAAGGAGGACTTAAAATTGACTCAGTTCAACAGAAGACAATCATATGCTACTACTCAGGTCTATCGCCTTTAAGGTCTCAGACAGCTGCAAGGTTTGTCTTACCTCATGGTGCAGATGTGATTCAACGCAAGTCTGCCTACAAAGCTTTTGAACTCTGTCTTATTTGGATACATCTTCAGCAAGCAAGTATCTCAGTTTCCTGTACCACCTAAGTTTGTTTCCCATGGCACCTATGTGAATCTTCACTAGAACCTACCCTACTTAAAGCACACAGAAGGCTGCAAGCCAGAGCCTGTTGGCCATTTCCTCCTGGACAGAGGCTGGCAGGGGACTTCAGACTTCATCTCCAGCTTAGTGATATCACTGGCACAATCTTATTAGGCATGAAGATATGAAAAAGTTAAAATTCTATAAACACAGCCACTTTCACTCTTAGGTTATGTTTAGATTTCTGAGGTGGTACCTTTGGCAGTAAATAGCATTTTTTCACGAAATAGAGTTTTTCTGGAAAAAGAAAAGGTCACCTCTCCACACATTTATACAAGCTTTGGGAAGGAAGGAAATAAACAAAAATAAGTTAAAATATTGTCATTTACCTGGGAGACGGCATGAACCACATTAGAGAACCTGCATGTGTGTATAGATTACATCTTTCACTATGGTCTTATTAGAAGGGTTGCACTCATAACTTTTACATCAGCTCCAACAGCCTACTGTTGACAGGCAGAGGGTTTTTTGGTTTATTTTTTGGGGTGGGGCTTTCTGTTAGTGCTTATCAGATGAACTGCACTAAGGAGAAGAACCTGGGACCTCAACCTTCCTAATAGTGCCACCACTCTTTAATACAGTTTTTCATGTTGTGATGACTCTAACCATAAAATTATTTTCATTGCTACTTCATAACTGTATCTGTTATGAACCAAAATGTACAGCAGAGAAGGGAATCAGATTCCATTCCAGAAGTTGTTAGTCACCATGTGGGTGCTGGGAATTGAACTCAGGACCTCTGGAAGAGTAGCCAGCGCTCTTAACCACTGAGCCGTCACTCCAGCCTATGAACCAAAATGTAAATACCAGCATTTTCTGATGGTCTTAGGTGACGCCTGTGAAAGGTTCCTTCAACCCCCAAAGAGGTTGCAACCTACAGTCTAAGGATGCTGCTTCAGAGCATGTAACAATATGCCCTTGTACAGCTGATAAGCAGAACAAATGTAAACGTACTGTGACTATGCCATCTAAAACTGGTGTGTGTGTGTGTGTGTGTGTATTTGGAATGGGGGGCTAAGATGAACCCAGTGTCTTTCATGAGCCAAATAAGTGCTACTGTTGTGCCAGACAAATTTTAAGCCTGAGGAGAGAGAGACAGTGTGGCCTGTGGGGCAGCCGATTGGACATTCCCGATTGGACAAAATCACAGAGAAACTCATGACCGCTTGATCTTCTTCATCATCTTACTTTGTCCACGCCCAGTACTAGAAACTGAGCCAAGACAGCTCATAAAATTACTTAAGTGCAGGCCTTTAAAACTACCTCTCAATGAATACATGAAAGCTTTCACTGGCTATTATAAAGTAACTTTATTTTCTGAACGACATATACCTTATGACTAATGTCATCTAGCAATGGAGCAATTGAAGGACACTCCCCCTGAATTACAACCCAGGCAGATTTGAAATGCAAAGCTAAATATAAGCAA
This sequence comes from Psammomys obesus, assembly GCF_907164565.1. NCBI lineage: Eukaryota > Metazoa > Chordata > Mammalia > Rodentia > Muridae > Psammomys > Psammomys obesus. The sequence goes on from NW_026594462.1 coordinate 4,509,688, forward strand.
CTGGGTATTCAGGGTGGTTATGTTCTGGGCATCCCTGAACAGTGAACCCAAAGCTCCTTGGGTGCAGTCATCGCATGACACAAGCCTTTTCCCTCTGCTTTTGTTTCCTCTATGATTTCTCTTCCCAGGGTTTTTGCCCAAGTTGCTATTCTGTCATTCATAAATCTAACAGCTTTAGTTCCCAGAGCACAGCTTATCTATATAGTAGAATAAATCAAGGATGCACTTCATAAATGTTACCTAAGAAATTCTAATGAAGAAGAGCCATGATTTTCTTGAGCCAAGTGGACTATACACTTGGCTTAATCTTAAGTGAACATTCAAATTAGCTTTTAATAGAATAGAGACTAAATCAAAATGCTTGTAGGTATATTCAAAGCCTGACCACAAATAATGAAACTGCTCTTGTTACAGAAAATAAAACTGGCTGCATACTCACATATTCAAATGAACAGAGATCATCCTGGAAGCCTAAGGTTATGCCAGCCTTGCTTCCAGATATTTCTGGGCTATCTCCTTGGCAATTGCTTTAATGGTGAGTCTATAAATTTAGAAACTGGGTTGTACTTCAGCATAGCTTGCTTGGCTCATTCAAGGCTCTGTGTTCATCCCAGCACCTCTAAATACAAAAAACAGCTTTAGATGCCATAGTTCTACTCACAGTTTCTAATTATGCAAGCAGGAAAACAACCAGCATATTCTGGACCCATTCTTCCCTAGGAATCCAGTATGACTTAGGGAGTATCAAATGTAAAATATCTATAGAAAGTAACATTCCCACAATAAAGTCATATTCAGGAGGCAAGTAATGAATGTTACATTGTCTGTGGCCACATGTGAACATTATTTATGCATGTGGTCTAAGAGGGGAGACAGTAAGGGAAGAGGGGCGTTTCTAGTCAGATATGGAATCAGGGTTCCTTTCTTCAGTTGATGCTGGGCTTGCTCCCTCCTGGTGAGATTAAAGCTTTGGCAAGTGGTTTATCTTGGCTAATGTATACTTTAGTTCTGTGTATATAAAGACACATATATACACACTGCAGTGTTTATATAGGATATGCATGTGAAATATTCCTGGAGATGAGGCTTGGAATGGGCAGTGACACCTAGGAAGTTGGAACCCAAATATTTTAAATGCAAGCTGGTTTCTCCGAAGGGTCCTGGACCTATGCACTAAAAACACATAGGCAGAAACATGAGAAATGGCCTCTCCTTCACTGCATGTAAGTTTAGTGGGGTCTGTCTTCCATTTCCAGGAGGAATGGAACATTTTGTGGTGACATCCTTTTGTCTCTGGGGACGTTAAAAACATGAATAGGGATACGAGAAGTTCTGGAGATAGATTACTCAGGCTTCTGCTCTAAATCAAGTCCAGAGAGTTGAGATAGAAGAGAAAAAGCAGTTGCTGCCAGGAGTCTGGTACCAAGAAAGATTGTAGTGGAGCCCTGGAGCCATGACTCTTGTGTATGCATGACCCCATATACCCAGCAGGTTAGCAGTGGCTGGGCATGCTTGTTAGAACACTCTGGGTCTCCTTCCTTCCTTCCTTCCTTCCTTCCTTCCTTCCTTCCTTCCTTCCTTACTTCCTCTTTGTTGGAAGAGATGTGTACTTCCTTGGAAAGGAACAGATACATTGGGTTTTAGGATTATAAATGCCAATGGACATTACAAAAGTATTCTGAACATGTAGCCATAAAGGTTCTACGTATATGTTCACGACAACAGATAATGGCAGTATGCTGAAGATAACTTACATGGAAATAGAAAAAGTGGCTCAACTATTAGAAATGTTACAAAGTTAGAGGGCAGGAAGACAAACCAGTCAGTGAAGTTCTTGGCACACAAGCATGAAGCTCTGAGTTTGGATCTCCAGCACCCATGTTAAAATAAAAGCTAGCATAGTGGCACGTACTTGTAATCCCAGCACTAGAGAGTCAGGGAAAGATAGATCCCTGGAACTTGGTGAGTCTAGCCTAAGCAGCCTAAGCAGCAAGATGCAGGTCTCAGTTTCTCTCTCTCTCTCAATAAATGTCACAAAGGTAGAAATATGTGATAGCCTCTGGTTGTCTGCCCGATATGACATCCTATGCTGTGTACAGATTAAACACTATGTGCTTAGACTGTTTAAATAGTTAAATGGTTGAGTGTGGTATTCTGAATAGCTCGTCTATGTCACTGGGACCACTGCTTCTGACCTCTTAACCTTCTCTGACTTGACTCTTAGCTGTTTCATAATAAAGGTCCCCGTGGATACTGACATATTCTTCATCACAAGTTCAAAGGCCTCAGTGGATACCAGACGCTGTGGATGAAATTGAGCCCTATATTTTCTAAGCTTTTCCTACTCATGTGTGTCTGTGACAAAGCTTGTTTTCTTTTCTATTTTATTTTTGAGGCATGGTCTCATCTTATGCTGTCCTCATGATCTTCCTGTCTCTAATTCTTGGATGCTGGAATTACACCTGGCTTATGATATAATTCTGCTTATGCATTAACACACAGAAAGAACAACAAACCTAATAATTCATTAGAATAGTCCTGACAATGTACTGTAAGTGATATGTGGTCTATTTCTCGAACTTTCCACTTAATACTTTTGGATTATGAGTGACCGAAAGCAGGGGTAGTGAAATTAAACAAAGGGATGCAGCTGCATTATAACTGGGGCCACCTAAATATCCAGAACAATTTCCTGGCCTGAGATCCTTCACAAGATCCCATGAAGAAGCTGTCTACTTTCTTCACAGCTCTCAGGGTAGGGTGGAGACGTCTTCAGGGTGGGGAAACTGGTCTGTTCACACAGAGTGCTGGTGTAGCACCTAGTAGGTCCAGTTTACTGTCTGGGATGGCTCTAGAGTATATTCACTTCCTCATGCACAGAGGTAGCAGGCCTAAGGCCACCAGGCAGGGTTTCACACCAGGTCACATAAGCTTTTGTAAGAAACCTACAGAAGTCAACAATTTAGTATGCTTCCTATGGGGGCCCTCCCCTTAAATACATGAGCTCCTAAAAACATGGAACATTCCCCTACTTGTCCATTTTCTTCCTCTATTCAGACTCTCGGGAAGAAGCTGCTGCTTCTTTGAAATACTGCATAGTTAAAAATGACAGAGCCATGAAGAAAAGAAGCAGTTCTTAAATGAAAAGTCTGAACACTCTGACTTAATAGTATAAGGAAAAATTTAAAGTTATTATTTTAAAAACTTACTCATGTATTCAACTTTTATGGGAGGTTTCATTTTTATTCTGCTTTCTGGAAAAGAAAAACTGCAGTCCTTTGATTCCATTTTTATAGTCACAAAAAGCATCACAAGAAACTGAATTTAGGTTCAACTCAGATGACCTTCTATACCCTTTTAAGGAAGAGGGAAAGTGAGAGCCTGTAGCAAGCTTCATGGAATCTAAATCATGAATTTACCCTTGGTGGGCAGCAAAGCTACAATTTTTGAATCCTAGTAACTCTGAGCAGAGTCAGAGGCCACTCAGGGAAGAGTTTACATTATACTCTAAATACTTGTGGCTGACCAAAAGAGGTGGAATTAGCGATGACCTGTGGGGGTACTGGAGGATAGACTGAGGGGAATATGGGTACATAGGTCAGTGGTGCATATTTCTGGGTTTACTGCAGACCTGAGCTGTGCAGCATGATGTAGGCACCATACACAGATGGGCAGAGATGGTGGAGAGTGGGGGCAAAGGAGCCACACATTGTGAGGGCCCTTATCTCTCCTGGGGCTATGATGCCAACCTGAGCAACATTTTATCAGGCACAGAAATTTAAGATTCAAAGATCCATCTCAGATACCTTTCTGGAAATCGGAGACTCTGACTGTACTTTGAAAGATGATTGATAGAAGGTAGGAGTCAAGAGGGGTCAGTGTAATTTACCACATTCATAAATCAGAATAGTTAGCTCAGGCTGGGGCCAGTGCTATGGCCCAGAGACGTGGTACTGCTCAGAAGTCTGCTGAAGAAGCATCAGCAATAGCTGGAGGTCTGTCTATACCATGTTCACCAGCAAATCCCTGCTAGATATTCTCTTTCTTCCTCTCTGCTTCTGGCATCCCTTCTCTCCATAGGAGGGCATCCTTATTCTCAAAGGTACAAACTGTACCTTGTAGTGAGCTTAATTTATTACTAACCAACTTGACTCTTACTTATTACATAATGTATATTTGTTATTAAAACTCCAGCTGTATTTCTTGACTGTTTCACTGTATATATGCAATGTTCTCTTCTCAAAGCAAATGAAATAAAACCCACAGAATGTCTGAAATTCCCTGCTGTGTATCTGTCTCATCTTCCTTTATGGCCTGGTTTCAAATTTCCAGAATGGGAGGCCCACCTCTTTTAACAGTCTCTTTCATATATTCATAGAGTTCAAGCTTAAATACAAGTCTGTATAATTTTAATGGCTACATATCCCTACCACTGATACATGAATATTTCTGTTGAACACAGGATTAAAAATGAACTGATTTACTGTATTTTATTTCATCAAACTACAGCATCAAATCTAAGACCCTAAAGTAGAGTTCCTATTTTCATATTATACATATATAGAGGAACAGGTTTTCCAATGTGGCTACAAGCTGACTCATGATGGGCAGACCAGATGTTAGAGACATTACACATCCAAGTTCTTTGAGCAGAGTGTGAGAAGACCTGAATCCCAAACGACCCTTCCAGACCACACAGATTCTGAAGCGAGGAGCCACAACAGCTCATGGCCAAACTGGCCTACTTCTAGGCAAAAGCTGACACAATCTGACATTGATGGCAGTAGCACAAAACTAACTTTCAGTTAATCAGTTGCTGCTCACCCCCTACTCATTGGCAAATAAAAGAAGCCCTGTGAGAAACAGGGACCGTCAGCATGGCTTGGTTTTAGAATCAGAGTAGGCTTAAAGAAACACAGCAACATTGGCAGAGCCCAAAGTGAGCTCTTAAAGAGTATCTGCTCTACTCTGTCACACCTGACTAAAAATCCTCTTCCCACCCAAGAGCCCGAGAGATTATACCTGCTCCTGGGTATGTTGGTGAATGCTGAGGAAACTTAATCGTTTCTGGGCTAACATTTTTACAGGCGTTTAAGTTAAGTGCTAAGGGACTTTGGGCGAAAACACTGAGGTGCAGAGATTTAGTTTTCTTCCTGCCTGGGGAATTGGCTTTATCTCAGAGACAACTCTGCCCTAGTCCACACTAAGAAGAGAGATGATTCATTGTGTTGATTTATGACTGCAGGTTTTTGTGCTCCATATTACTATCCAATGTAGATTTCTTAACGCAGTTGGATCGAAGCCCATACATGCAAGGAGGAGCTCAAGTGCCAATTGATGCCCTCATGGCTATATAGATGCAGCCACACATCTTGAGTGAAGATGCTGAACTCTCTCTTAAGCTGGCTGGTGTGTGGAGTGGGTTCCCTAGTGAAGCAATGCCCTGTGAAATGACAGAGCTGGGGTGGGTAGCACACAGGCACAGGGAGGTTCACTTTATATCCTCTCTCTCTTTCCCTGGGAAAGCAAATGCTTTAGTTATCAGTTTGTAAATATTCTTACTTAGTTCACCTTTTTTTATCTTCACCAGCTCCTCTCCTGAATATGATAATATAGTATATCCAGACTATTGGCAGCTTGTACAGAGATTTTCATTACAGAAAACAAAAGGAATAAAAAAAGAAAGGAAAGAAGGAAGGAAGAAAGGAAGGAAGGAAGGAAAGAAAGAAAGAAAGAAAGAAAGAAAGAAAGAAAGAAAGAAAGAA
>NW_026594462.1:4515462-4590626 GCF_907164565.1 Psammomys obesus
GAAAGAAAGAAAGAAAGAAAGAAAGAAAGAAAGAAAGAAAGAAAGAAAGAAAGAAAGTTGAAAGAAATTAAAAATTGCTTCTGGAGATAGTTTTTTCTGTTCTGGGTGGAATTTGATTAAAACCTGTTTTGTGAGCTGGAGGTACAGGGCTATGATACAGTGCATACTTAGTATGCATAAAAACTTTAAGTTCAATTCACAGCCCATGTGCATTTTTTCAATAAAAATATGACCCCCCAGTATTTCATATAAGCACAGAAATACTCTTTCCCACTCTACAGTGAGGTTGTGGGGCAGCACACTGGCCACTGTTTCCAACATCTCTCCCAGCCTACAACAGCAGGGAGCACACAAAGGCCGTGGGCTGCCCTGAGCATCACAGTGCTGTGGAAATAGCCTAAGGTTTATCTACTCTGTAGAACTTCAGTAAGCACTTGGGTCACAGTGAGCACAGACCATTGCAGAACCGAGGGTTTTCTTAGCATCCCTCAACACAACTTTCCTCCTCTTTCCCCCACCTTTGATATGGGCATTTAAAAAATGAATTCAAAGACACAGTCTTCGTATGCCAGAAACGGGTTTCTGGAAGTCTATGCAATCTGGCTTTCTTAGGATTATCACTCACAGACTTCATTAGATGTCAGCTGTTTGCTGTATTGCCAGGTACTGTGGGAAATATAATAGCAAAACAAGATACAATTCTTGATGGTAACAAGTTACTTTTTTAAAATTTTGCTAAGGGAGTAAAATTAATATTGATGATAATACTCATCAACACCACAAAGCTGTCTTCCAGGTTGGAACTGTGTGAGACTAGCTATAAACACAACAGCATGATCCAAAAGAGAATGAAGGGTGTAAGAGGTAGGAGCAACCTATATAAGAACAGAAGAATCCCATGCTGAACGAAAAGCCCTGCCTGATAGGGAGAAGGTATATTGGAAGAAATATGGAGAGCTCTGAAGGTCACAAAACAATGCAGACTCCATGTGTGAGGCAGAAGTGAATGATTCCGCGAAATAGAGAAGCTAGGAGAGAATTTAGGAAGGTTAGTACAGTCTGTGCTAAGATTGCCTATTGGAGTAAGAAGATTAAAATTACACGGACAGACAGAAAGAAACTTCAGGAAATCAAAGACACACTACAGAAGAGGGCCTAGACAGGTGAATGAGGCAATACAGTAGAAGGTGTAAAATGAGGGGGATAAAGAAATGGCTCAGTGGGTAAATGCATGCAACCATGAGAACCTGAGTTCAGATCCTCAGGACTCATGTAAAAGCTGAGCCTTGTGGCACATGTCTGTAACTCCAGTGCTGGGAGGTGGAGATAAGCATGGCCTAGGATATCACTAGCAGCTAGTCTTGCTGAAATTGTGAGCTCCAGCTCCTTGAGTTAAAAAAAAAAAAAAAAAAAAAAAAAAGGATGAAAGAGCAAGAATATACCTCAAGGTTGACCTCTGGCCTCTAACATAGGTGAATGCATCTATGCATACACACAGACACACACATAGATAAAGTGAGTAAACAGTACTCAGGACGCAATATATGCTCAGTAAATGCAGCATATTAGATCTTTCATAGTTATTCCCAATGTCTGAAGAGAAAAGTGAACAAGCAGGAAGTAATTAACTTTAGTATAGTCTCTGCCTGCTGGGGCTTGCTTTGGGACTAATATTCTAATATGATAGTTCTTGTTCTACTGATTTTAGGAAACGTGTAATTGAGCTTTTGTTTGACCTAAAAGGTTCCTTTAGAACTGGATCATGAAGTGGCTTTGGGATCACTGACACATAGTTAAGATTCTGGGCTCATTTCATAAAGATGTTTCCTCTTTCCTTACCTCTGTGACTTTGGTCCTATAGAGAATACTAAACTCCCCTGGAGAACAAAGGTTGAGTGGTAAAGTTTAATTCCACTGCTGGGTCTTGATAGTTTGCCACATGCCAGCCATGATGCTGGGAACACAATGGAAAAAACATGTTCTAACATTTAAAGAGCTTAAAAACAGCCCCTCCTCCAATTTCTCACCCCTTCCCCCATGTCAGACTCCATGAAAAACGTTCTGGAACATTTGGAACTGCAGTGCTGGGGCTGCAAAAAGCTCATGTGTTCAGTGAAGTCTGTGCAGGGGAATGTGCCTATGTGTACCAACATTCTTGGCTTATACTAGCCCTAGGCTACATCTGACTAGGTCCCCCTTCTACTTTCAATATTTAGGTGGTTAATTTGTTTTTACCCTAATCCCATCTTAACACCTACCAGTGCCTTGTTGATACCTTAAAATCAAATCTATGATCAGTGCTTCAGCAAGATGTATGCATACTTAACATGGAATAATAAAAAGATAGCTGCCAGGAGTAGCGGCACATGCCTTTAATTCCAGCACTTGGAGGCAAAGGCAAACACAGAGGGGCAGAGGAGCAGAGGAGCGGGGGGGGGGGGGAGCAGAGGCATATATCTCTCTATGGATTAGAGGCCAGGAAAGGGTGTAAAGGGAGACCCTGTTTCAAAGTAACAAAAATCAGCCAATGAACCTATGTCAGATGTCTTTGTAGTCAAATGAGCTATGAGAAAATATTAATTACTCTTAAGTACCTTGGAATCACAAGTCTCATGGGAGCAAACTGTTTATCTGACTCCTGGGAAACTGCAGGAGTTTCTAGAGAAGAGCTGGAAATCAGAAGGAAAGAAATTATGGAATTGAGATCCTATGAGGCAACAGGGACTACTGAATCATCTATAGCTAAAGCAGGACAGTAAGAGAAAGCACTGTGGGTATGGGGCAACAGAGAACAGGTCAGTTCTGTGGGTTTGTTAGCAGCATCAGACTGATGGGTCTGAGAAGGGTTTGGGGCAGAGGCCAAGTCAGAGTTGGAGGCTAGTACAAAAATGAGAGTCAAGGGCAATGAGTTTGAGTAACAAACAGGCAAAAAAAATCAAGGTTCAGGTTAAAGGAAGGAATGATGAAGAGAAAGAGAAGTAAGGGATGCACTCAGGTTTTCTGACCTGTTTGTTCTAAACTGGAGCTTTTGAAAGATAAAATAGCAAACTGATAGCAACAGCAGAAGGCCTCACTAAAGGATTTCATGTTTTGAAAGTCATTTGCTTTTGCCAGTAACATATGAAAAACACAGAAAAAAACAGGGAAGCCTCCTTTGAGGCCTATCTTCTAAACATCACAGACACTGGACAACTTTGCAGGGGTAGGGCTCTTCCTGTAAGGATACAGAAGAATCTGTGTGACCATGATGCCCCACCTGTATAGGCTTTCTCACACAATTTTGGCCACACTACTGCAATCTCTTTTACCTCCTGTTTCACCCAGCACATTAGCACTAACAGGGAAGCACTATGCTTAATGACCCCTGCGGCTGGACAGCATGTCGTCCAACAGATCTCAAAAATCAAAGGAAATTACTTTAAAGGCAAAACCTCATGCCAATGCTTTAGGAGAAGGCAAGGAAGCATTTGGCATCTCTTACTGGTTCCTAACTTGTAACTTTCCAAATTCGCTTGCTGTCAACTGAACTGGGCATGGAATCACTTACAACTGGTGGTTTGTGGATAACGGAGTAGTATTTTAGCATTTAAGTGGATCTTGGGTTTCAGTACCTCTAAAATGTTGTTTACTCAAAATTTCAATATTATTATTGGTTGGGAATAGAAGGAATTAAAATTACATCTCACGGTACCCACTAGAACCACGTCTCTGCTAACCATACTTACATGACTTTAAAGAAACAAAATCAAGTTGTAAGGTTTTAAGGTAAAACACTGGCTGAAAAGATCCTGATTTTCAAAAAAATTTATCTGTCTATCCACCTATCTATATATGACTTAAAAATTCTTGGTAGGGAAAGCTTAGTGTCAGATTAAAGAGATACAATGAGAGAAGGAACTAGAAGACAGTTGTGTCAAAGGCCCTGCTCTAGAACCTTGTTAACCGTTGCTGTATCTGGAAAAATGTAGCCATATGCTTACCCTCCCCTCCCCAGGGCAGCCTTTGCACAGGCTTGCCATAATATGCTGGGAACATACTCTGCTGGCTTCCTGTCCTCTCAGTCTCCACTCTTTCTGAGAGTGGAAACACATGCCATCATTATTCCGATGTGGAACTTGGAGCATATGCTTATATGGAACATAATATATACTAAGTGTAGATTAAATATCTTGAATATCTTTGTCCTTATTTTAGATGTTATTAGGAAAATAGATTTTCATTTGAAGTGCTATGGCATTAATATCATTAAAACAAGCTTCCTAGCAGAAAAATAATTTCAAGTTCAAAATTTGTTCTTGTACTAGATTTCCCTTATTGGCCACATGGATAATTAAGCACTCTTGTACATTAAAAAAAATAGCATAAGATATATAAACAAATGAAAAGAGGATAAACAAATGCACTACTAATTCAACTTTTGTGGCATAGAGAATAGGCATCCTGAGGTATCAGGAGACCATCCGTAACCCCTTTTCAATAGAGAGACAAGAAAGGAGCCATTTATTCACCATTTTAAGAAATGCGCGTGAAAAACATGCCATCTTTATGTATACCAAAGCTCGGAACAGAAACAATGAGAAGTCTTTAACCTTTCTGACACTTGAGGTGTCACTCCTCTTCAAGCAGTGAAGTGTGTTCAGAGAAACTAGATAGCAGAAGAGGGTAAAGGAGGAATGGTGCAGTGGGCTTGCAGTCAGAACCCTCTTGGGGCCCTGTTAAGCCTGGAACAGACCCACAGATGAACCTGTCATATGAGTGGGTCTGAATCTCCTCTGTACATGGATAAGGAAGTCACTGTGCCATGAAAGAGGATATTAACAGCACAGTTAGCTGATGGCAGTACCTGAGAGGAGGCCATAATATTAGCTCACAGTAAGGTAACAATTTAGAATCTGAGAAAGTGTGTTTGGGTTTTCTTCAAACCATGTCTACTGTAACAGTAACAAATGAGTATTCCTTTTATTTTGTTTTGAGTTTTGGCAATGCTACCTATCAGCCCAGGGCTAGAAGCATGCTGGGCAAGTGCTCTATCATGGGACCCTAGAATATCCCCTGCCTTGTAATATTCTTTTAAATTGAAAGTTTAGAATCTATGCTAGAAACCCTAAGGGCACCTTAATGAAGGACAGTGAAAATAAATGGGCTTTGATCATACCTCTTAGGCACTGGAAACTCAGAGGACCAGTGAGTGTGGTGGTCATTTAGTTACAGTCTATGCCCATAGATCTGGTTATCTTTTAGTTTTTAATCCATTTAAATTTCTCTTACATTTTATTTGTTTGTTTGTATACTTATTTATTTGAGCATGTGTGTGCATGCATGTGTATACACACACACAGTTTGGCGGGCTTAGTGGCAATCACCTTTATCTGTGAGCCGTCTCATTGGTCCTGGGCTTTCCTTTCAATGTAACTCAGAAGTAGCTCTGCTTAGTAAGAGAATGTTGTCAGTCACACACAGAAAAGACAAAGAGCCATTGTTGGGCCTTGACACTTCCCACTCTCAGAGAATTCTCCAGAGACTCCAGGCTTAGTGCCTGTGCTGCTGGCAGAATACACATGGCCAGCTGGGATCTCCAGCTCCACAGGTAGTCAGGACAAGTTAGGTCTGAGTATGGTTAAAAGGTGCCCCAGAGGCTGAGCAAGACAGGCAGTCTAGAGTAGTAGGAAAGAAGCACCTGTGTTCTCAGTGCTGTGAGGTCCTGGCCAGAAGAACTGAGACATGGTAGCAGGGAGAGGATACCCCTGAAGGCCCAAAGGGTAGAAGAACAAAGATTTTAGGTAGCTCAGATGAAGGGGATGAAAGGATAAATGGGGAAGGATAGTCTGACAAATGACTGTGTCATTTGGGGAAGTCATTTGGCCCTTTGTTGTGCCAGTTTCCTCATCTAAAATGAAGACAGTAAAGTCAACATTCCTAGGTCAGAGGCAGGAAATCACAGGAAGGCTCCATGTTGCAGTAGGTAGGGAAAAAAAAAAGCCACATCCTCAAACCATGGCACAAGCAACAAACTCCATAAGGGTCTTCACTGCCTGTTCTCAAGAGCCAGGGAGACAGTTTTATTTAACTCCTATTTTTAGCTGATCATCACAAAAGGGAAATGACAAATGACATGGCCAAGGCTTTGGCCTCTCTATTTTCTAAAGCAAGAACTTGATTTGCTAGCTATGGACATACAGTTAGTGAGTTCACATTAGAGAAGAAAAGGAAAGGAGATGACCAAGAAGAAATGCTCTAAATAGGATTTAGAGCTGGAAATGAGGGGTATGTTTCAAAATAGAAGCTTGAGCGGCTGGAGAGATGGTTTAGAGATTAAGAGGACTTGCAGAGGACCCAAATTGGATACCTGATACTCACACAGTAGCTCACAACCAACTGCAACTTCAGTTTTAGGAAATCTGACATCCTCTTCTGACCTCCATGGACTCCATGACTCACATGGTACACAGATATACACGCAGGCAAAACTCTCATACTTACAGAATAAAATAATAAATCTTTGAAAAGTACATCAAAGGCACTTGAGATTTGGAGAGAGAGCTGTTACTCTGCCTGGCTCAGCTGAGGGGAAGCCTAAGAACTGAGTCAGCACACCTTGTCATAGTCTATGTCCCACAGATCTGGTGCAGCAGCTCTGGATTAACTGTGTATTCATTTCTGGAAATGGTCAATAAAAACTATACCCACATAAAAAAAGATTGCATGAAATCCAAACCAAACAAGTGCACGTCATATGAATGATTCCAGGTCTTAAACATTACTCTTGTTCTGCCTGAGTCTCTGAAAGCAGGGCTCCTGTTAAGGCTGGATGTATCCCAAGAATCAGGGTTCATCAACCCTCTTGCAGGAGGGCTGCTCCCTTTCACCCTGCTTGTCACCTTGCCTCTGTTTCAGAATGCACAGCTTCTATTGTATCTACTTGATGGGAGGAGCCTGAGCACATTCTCAAGAAGCTTCAGCACAGTCTGGCCAAGGGATCCAGTATGTCTACTTACTGGCTTGCTAAAGAGTCCATCTGCCTCAGATCAGATGCCTCAATAAACAGCCAGCTGATTCCTGATTTTCTTTTCTATGCATATCTATGGTATTCATTTAGACTTAGACGATTAGTGGCCACCTGTTCTTCACCTGTTGTGATATAAATCTGGTCAATGTGTCAGTCTAATAGGGCTTCAGGCTATCAGGGGATTATGCGGGACCACTGCATGTAGGCTCACCATAGAGTAGCCTATACACATCTGCAAAACACACTAGTTTCCTGAGCTCCTGCTTAGCTTCGATACCCTTGGACTCTGAGAGGGGCTGAGGTGGGGAAAGCCAAGATTGCCTATGGATTTCTATAATTAGAATATCAGTTTAGTTTTAACTGGAAAATCCTTCAGTAACAGGGAGTGGGGTCCAATATGCAAGCTCTGTTGGGCAGGGTCCTTTTGTTCTATTGGAAGGGAACAACATCAAGCTTTTCTATGGCAGCTGTATGAACTTGTAGAGGGTCTTACTACACTTGGAAAGGAATGGCCACAGGTCATAAGTTTTACAGGGATAAGTTAGATCAGCAAAAATATATATTTATAAACATAAAAATCTATGAAAGGGTACTCTAAAACAAAGACAAGTAAAACCTTGGGCCTGGAGAAGAGAGGGGCCAGATGTGACTCTGCAAGCTAATTTTCTAAGCATGGGGGACTGGAAGGAATGAAAAACCCCTACCATTAGATACACAAGGCTGAACTCTAAGCATTTTCCCCAGAAAGAATCAGTTTTTATCATATTTTTAATGAAGTTAATGTAGCTAAAAGGTCAGGGACAGTCAAGCAATCTCTATTTCTCTGAATGCAGATCAAGGGCATACTGCTCAACAGCAGATGCTTGGACAGCCTTGAAGCTGGCTGCTCAGACTCTTGGGTTGCCAAAGTTACTGCCTTACCGGTGTGAGGACAAACCCTGGCGAAGTGTGCTCTTAACAGCTTTCAGCCCGAGTCTGAGGGATCACCTTAAAAACCATGGACTAAGGTGGTAAACCTTTACAAAATATGACAATAATCCTACTTACTTTGGTAGTATTGCCCAAGAAGAAACTGGTCATGGATAACTTTCTAAGAACTCATGGAAAACACTGGGACTATATTTACAATGGTCCTAAGTGTAAGTCCCAATGAAACACTTGGTGGGAAATAAAGGAAAAGCCCATCTCGGCCCTTTTCACACTGAACCTGCTGTGTATGTAGTCTGTGGTGTTGGGGTGTCCCTTAGCATTCTTCACATATAGTAAGTTTAGGTATGATTTGTAGATCCGCCTTGTTTATATCTACACTATCAGTCTATTTGCCTCTGAGGTCCCAAGCTACCTGTTACTCCCCTTCTTGCATTAGAACTGACTTAGGAAACTTCTGGAGAGCCATCTTTTCAACCAGTTTCAGGGAAGTGTAGATTGAAGTCTCTATTGGTTACATGGGACTAACTAGGTAAAGGGGGCTTTTCTGACATAGAAAATGGCACTGTGAACTTTTGGGGCTGACATGACACACTGGTCATCTGATGCTTGCTTTGCTGCATAGTCTATAGAACACCCCCGGCTAACTCTAAGTTCTCACCTAAGCTTTAACTAATGCCTGACATATCTCCTCTATTTATCCTCTTTAACCTTCTCTAACACTTGGAAACAGAGTCAAGGATCAAGAAAGAAAATGAGATTTGAGATTTGAAGCTTTGTGACATAGAAGATGATGGGTAATTTAGGTAGATTAATCCAGACTCCTTTGAGGAGTTCTTTTCTTTGATAGCAATCACATCAGTTCTCAATAATATCTTTGATCGTAATGATCTCAACACATTTCACAAACACTAGTTTAATCTCCTGCTGTTTTATGAAGTTTAGAATGATCATTTTTAACTTAGATGCTGAAGAACCTGAGATGATGTATATAATCGAAGATACAGATAACCAAACACTGAACTTTGCAATGTTGCCTTCCATTTAAACCCCTAATTATTTTGGCCAAAGTATCCATTATTGTTTCCTTCATACGAATAAACCAACATTATTGCCAATAGTCCACATAAGTAAGTAAATAAATAAAACACAATCTTAGCATACCTTCCTAGCAAAGTTGTGGTGCAAACTGTCACTCAAACAGATAAAATATGCAGCATGAATGGTGATTTATTACTAATTCATGTTAAACCCAAAGGAGTTAAAAAATAAAGTTAAACTGGCTGATAAAAATATAAAAATGGAGCCAGGCACAGTAGTGCACACCTGTAATCCCAGCACTCTGGGAGGCAGAGGCAGGTAGATCTCTGTGAGTTTAAGGCTATCCTAGTCTACAAGTGAGTCCAGGACAGCCACGGCTACCTAGAGAAACCCTGTCTCAAAAAAAAAAAAAAATGGAGAAAAATAGTGGCATATACCCACATACACAGAAAAAAAGAAGGGAGAGGGCAGAAAAGGAAAGTAGACTATTTCTAGTGAGCAAAAGTTTTTGTTGGGTTTAGATTTCAACAGAGCTTGGTTGGTAGCTAAACAATATAAATATTTAGTTGGGGGAGGAGCAAAGAGAAAATAATATGAATCATAAAGTCTGACAAATGTTCAGCAGTGAATGGGGACACAGCAGATATATAAAGCTGTTTGAAAACTACACCATTGAATTCACACTTCTCCAAAAACATAAGTCTATAAACACAGACTACACAGAGCCAGCCATTTACATGAGATTGAGCAGTTGTGAGAACCATGGCAGAATCACTGTGAGCACTCACAATGGATAAGCAACGAACTCTATATTATATTTTGCAGACAAACCTGAACAATGGGGTAGGCATTGGTCTTTTCCCAGATGAGTTAAATGAAACCATGATTAGAAACATTCCCATAGCCACTGCTCTCTGCCTAAGCTGGAATGCCCTAGTTATCCAGTAGATTCCTATGTTATCTTTTCACCTCCTTTCTGGAATCACTTACTGTTTGCTCAGCACCACATGTGACAACTGGGCACAAATCCTGGTTGCTCCCGGCACCCACTACCCGCCCACACTGGGATCCAGGGCTTGGGCTGTTTGTTCAGAGTCTCCTCCCTGTAGCTTCCTCCCACTCTGCTCCTCACCCAGCTGAATGAGGAGACAATGCATTGGCATAAGCAACCATCCCACCTTTAAGACAAGTGGGAGGTGCTGATTCACCAAGACAGTATTTCATCTCACCAACAGGAAAACAGGGTTGGACCAACGGACTTCCCTATGCCCCATACTCACACACTAACAGAGATAGATGTATCTGATAGCACAAAGAACAAGAAATCAAAAGAAAAACTATTCACTGTTCTGACCCATATCGCCTCCATTCAATGATTAGTAGATCCAACAGGGTTATTTCTTCACACTTTCACTGTAAATTAACATTTTTAGAAAAATACTTTCTTTAGATAGAAGTTACCTAAGATGCCTTTTGTACATATAATATTATTGGTGGAGTGTCCTTAATCTTCAAAGACATTTTCAGACTGTTCACACACTGTCCTCACATTGTGGGTGCAGAGGCACCCCGCTCTGATGAAATTATAGGGTAGGGCTGGCTTCACTATTGCTATCACTAGCTTTCTATAAAAAAACAAGAATCAGCTCAGCTTTGTCGAGCTTGTGTGAGACAACTGGAAGAAATTGAAGAGAAAATTGCAAGGATGGCTGTAGAAAGACTGTTTATGAAGGGCAGAATTTCAGAAAATAGTTTAAAAAATGAAGGTAAAATTTGAAAAAAAAAAAAAAAGCAAGAAAGTAAGGATCACAAAATAAAAGAACTACCAGAGAAGAATAAATAGGGAGAAAGAAAGAAAGATGGAATTAGGATATTTTAAAGGCTGGATATATATGCTTCTATAAGTAACTTTAATTGTCATTTTACTAAAGAATTTCACACAGAAAGAAACAAGGAGACTTTTCTTCTTACTTCTGTTATTTAGAGTTTCGTTATAATTTAATATACTGCTCTGAGTGACGTTGGTGATGCTGGAGCTGACTGGAAACTATGAGAGAGGCTCTCTCTTGATGTGTACACATTTTTTCATCAAGGCCATCCATTCATTCTCTCTCCAGGTAAAAATGACACATCTACTATGATGGGGCAAGCACTCTAGAAAAGGATCAGATGGCTTTGCCTGAGCTTCACCAAGCTTCACTGATATCTGTGCAGTACCTCAAAATTAAGATTTCAACCATTTCAACAGTGTATCCACTGAGGTCATAGGAATATTTCCATTGCTATGTCACAGGGAAAAAATGGAAGTAAAGGATATCAGGAGCTTTTTAGAAAATTGACTAAAGTATGAATATTGGGAAAAAAATGTCGAGACACATAAGCAAATAAGTTATATTTAAATTATCACTATATTTCCTTTCAAATATAATTCCAGTAAAGATTATAGTATTTCCTAATCATTTAAAATGAAGACTTATTAAAAAATAAGTATCATTATTTATTTATTTATTTGTTTGTTTGTTTGTTTTTTCCAGACAGAGTTTCTCTGTGTAGCCTTGGCTGTCCTGGACTCACTTTGTAGACCATGCTGGCCTTAAAGTCACAGAGATCTGCCTGCCTCTGTCTCTCTGAATGCTGGGATTAAAGGTATGCATCATCATGCCTGGCTTGAAATAAGTAACTTATCAAATTTACATAGACCCCCAAGTTCCACAGATGATGATGTTAAGAACACTTTTGTCCCACCTATTTTAAAAGCAGAATAAAAAAAAAAAACAAACCAGATTTAAAATGCAAACTATCTTTCTAACACCACTAAGAAACACTTTCACATGGAATCAAATTTGTTCTCAACAAAATCCCTGTAAGAGAGGAACACTTTTTATTATGACACTGAGAAATATAAGAAAAAGAAATCTTAGAGTCTTTAGTGTTTTCTTGAAAGGACTATTAAGGACCCATTCTTAATGATATAAACAGTTCTCTCAAGCAATAAGGATCCTCTCCATTCTGCCTTTGACTTTCTAGAACAGCTGGGAACTGTTTAAGAATCTGTTTCAAACACAAAAGTGTTTAACTAACTTAATGGAACAAGTGAGGGGACGCTCTCTGGGATTTGAACACATCAGGGTCAGATGGCAGTTATCAAAGGCAGGCTGTGGGTCTCAGAAGCGGCTATGCCTGGTGCAGATAAGAAAGTCTGGCTTTAAGACTCAACATGAACTGAAGAGAAGGAAAGAACAAAAGGAGGTTAAAATGAGAAAAGAAAATATAGGAAGAGAGGAAGGTACACATGAAAGGGAGGGGTATATAGAAGGCCATATTAGCCAGAGGTGTAGACAGAAGGACTTGTTTCAGACCAGGTAGGAGGTTAGGCAAGGATGGGTGAGGTGATGTGGTGACCAGCCTCCTTTTTGCTGGTTCCTGGCAGCCTGCATCTAACTGCTGGTCTATAATAATGGAACCTCCTGTCCAACTGGAAGCAGCCCTCCTTTCCTTTCCTGGCTTCCAACTCTCTTTAGATAGAAAATTCACTTTCAAATTCTCATCCATTAGGAAATTGGTTCTGGGGATTTGATGGCATCTCCTTCATGAAGATCTGTTACCATTTGAATGGAGTGAAAGTGGATATTATGAATCAATCAATGGACAATGAGCCAGTGTCCCTCCCACCTTCCTTCTCAAAGTAGTTTCTGACAGGTTTTCTGAACAACAATTAATAATTGCCCTAGTAACGAACGTGCTCATCTTTGCAACAGAAACCATCCACTGAACTTCCAGAAGGAATGTGACCCTGCCCTTCCTCTGTAAAATGATGACTGGAGTTCAACCTAATACAGTTTAGAAGTTCTTAATAATTTGTTACTGCAGCAACAGGAAACTAAACCCTGATTTTGGATTACTGAAGGGACACCCTTAAGGCATAAGCAACAAGCACAAACATGTTTTTGAAAAAATGATGAGCCATAAGTGAAAGGGATGGTTGGAACTTAAGTACTGAAGTGGATGTTGGTTAACTATCCAAAGTGACTGCTTTCACCTGATGGAGACCTAAGGCTAGAGGAACAAGGAAATGTGACTTTAGCACCATCCACACAGTTCAGGAATACAAAGCCTAGGCAGAAACAGAAAAAGGTTAACAGTTCAACATGTTCCTGCCTTTTACCATGATCCTCTTATTATCCTTGAATCAAGAAGCGCAGATCTGTCAGGACTGAGTAGCCATTAACTTTTTTCTGTATTGTGTTTTTTATGTACAAAAGAAGTACTTAAAAGAAAATCTCAGGAATTGAAGACCAAATTCCAGAAGTTATCTTTTGATAACTACTGCCTCACAAGAGTAAATGCTGATACTTATAAGGAAGATACTTATTAACAAGCATACTAATGAAAAAGATAATACAGAGCTCAAGAAGCCAGTATTTATACAACCCTTTTATTTTCAGAATTTTAAAACATTCTCAATCCAACTTCTAGGCCAGGTCTACAAGAGTAGGGCACCTGCTTCCCTCTGGGACTCAGTTTGGCTGAGCGGGGTTATTGTCCCCATCTACCAGCTAAAAGAAACCCTTTGGCTTAACCCTTGAAACTCAACAGACAGCCCAGTTTTGTCTGCGCCTATGGATCTGGTATATAAATGCTGTGTGTGTGTGTGTGTGTGTGTGTGTGTGTGTGTGTGTGTGTGTGTGTGTGTGTGTGTTGGTTTGGTTCTTTTTGAGACAAGGTCTCTGTACATAGCCCTAGCTGTCCTGGAACTTGCTTAGCAGACCAGGCTGCCTTCAAAATCACTGGGATCCACCTGGCTCAGTTTCTTGAGTGCTAGGATTAAAGGTGTGAACCACCATGACTGGCCTAATTCTGAGATTTTGTTTTATTTTATTTATTTTTTTTGGTTTTTGGTTTTTGGAGACAGGGTTTCTCTGCCTCCCCAAGTGCTGGGATTACAGGCATGTGCCATTGTGCAGGTCATTCTGAGAATTCTTAAGCCACTTTTTCAAGACTCACCTCCTGGACTTGAGATCTTTCTGGATTTGAAACTATCTCCCCGTATGTACACTTCTTTTCCCATCTTCTGGAAATGCTCTTTTTGGGAGTTCATCTCATGGCTTTCACTTTTGCCTCTTGATTTATGACCCTAGTTCTGACCTCCTTCCTTTACCCTAGGCCTCCAACCCAGTCTGCCTCTTTGTTCTTGCCACATGAATATCCCCAGGGTAGCATGAATGTGACAAAGCCACTCCCTCTGCAAGCCAGTCTTCTCCTTGACCTCCTATCTGGGCTGCTCCCCACTCCCCATCCTCTGGTACTGGTGACTCTCCTCTCAGGCTGCTTTTCCATGTGTTGCTGTTCCATGTGATCTCTTATCTTATAGCCTATGGCCTGCTTTTCTCACCTCCATTACTCTGTGTCAATGAAAGCCTTGTTTATCTTCTCTTGGAGCTCTGTAGACTCTGCTGTTTGGCTTCTGGATATGACCAATCGGAACTAGTTTCCATGATAGGAATTCAATAACACTCTTTCTACTGGATCTCTAAGACTTCAATTATATATAACATATTGTATTTTTATATATTGATACAATATGGAGAAAGCAAAGATAAATCAGAATGGTATTTAAAATATCTACAGGGGAGATTGAAGAGATGGCGTGGTGATTTAATAGTACTGATTACTCTTCCAGCAGCTCACAGTTATCTATAACTCTAGTCCCAGGAGACCCAATATTCTCTTCTGGCCTCCAAGGGCATTGAGCACACATGCAGGAAAAACACTCATACATACAAAATTTTAAAAAGTTAAAAAAACGTAGAGGATTCCTTCAATGAATATTAAAGCCTAGGATATGTTTTACTCCCTGAACTCCACTCATGTTTAGTCTAGACTAGGCTTTTTTTAGTCCAGCATGTTCATACCAGTTTTCATAAAGCAGGCACACTTGACTCAGCCAGGAAACCAGCCATTTATCCCTGCATGACAAAGCACACAAACTCAATTTTCCTACCAAGGACAATGCTTATCTCTGAACAAAGATCAATGGGACCACACATTGAACACTTGTCTACAATGCAGATCATGTCAAGGAATAATCATTTATGGATGTTTCATATTGGAGCTTTATGGCAAATCAGCCAAATGACATCTCAACTTTGCTAGTAGATGTAACAGCAAATAAAGACACCAGACTGTCCAGAGACAAAGGTACAAGGAGCAAGGCAAGAATAAACATCTAGAGTAACAGGATGGTAGAGCCCAAAGGAGATACATAAGCTGCAATTAGCAGACTCAGGATAGTTGTTACCTGGATTGCAAAACTGTTTCCAAACTGGCCCTGGAGAAATGGCTCAGGAGTTAAGAGCACTGGCTGCTCTTCCAGGGGCCCTGAGTTCAATTCCCAGCTCCCATATGGCAGCTCACAACCATTTATAACTATAGTCCCATAGAATATCATGCCTTCTTCTGGTGTGCAGATGTACATGCAGACAAAACACCCATATACATAAACAAACGAATATTAAATAAAACTGTTTATAAAGGAATATGCTGTGAAGAAATTGCATTTGGTAAAGAATAAGTACTTTAGCCAGGGTGGTATTTAACAGTGGCAGCGGCTGCTATGCACACCTTTGATTCTAGCACTTGGGAGGCAGAGGCAGGTGGTTCTCTGAGTTCAAGGCCAACCTGGTCTACAGAGTGAGTTCCAGGACAGCCAGGGCTACACAGTGAAACCCTGTCTCTCAAATATAATGACAACAAACCAAAAGGAGGAGGAAGAGAAAGAAGAGGAACAGGAACATTACCTTGGTGGAAGCATAAGGAAAATAGGGTAAAAAGAATACTGAAAAGTTTCTGTAAAGCAAAGGACACTGTCAGAACAAAACGACAGCCTACAGATTGGGAAAGGATCTTCACCAATGCAATATCTGACAGAGGGCTAATATCCCAGAATATATAAAGAACTCAAGAAGTTAAACAGCAACAAATCAAGTAATCCAATTAAAAAATGGGGTACAGAGCTAAACAGCAAATTCTTAATAGAGGAATCTCAAATGGCAGAGAAACACTTAAAGAAATGCTCAAAGTCCTTACTCATCAGGGAAATGCAAATCAAAACGACCCTGAGATTTCACCTTACACAGATAAGAATGGCTAAGATCAAAAACTCTAGTGACAATACTTGCTGGGGAGGATGTGGAGAAAGAGGAACCCTTCTCCATTGCTGGTGGGAATGTAAATTTGTACAACCACTTTGGAAATCAGTCTGGTGTTTTCTTAGACAATTAGCAATAGTGCTATCTCAGGATGCAGCTATACCACTCCTAGGCATATATCCAAAAGATGCTCAAGTATACAACAAGGACATTTGCTCAGCCATGTTTGTGGTAGCTTTATTCATAATAGCCAGAATCTAGAAACAACCCAGATGTTCCTCAAATGAAGAATGGACACAGAAATTGTGGTACATTTACACAATGGAATACTATGCAGCAATTAAAAACAAGGAAATCATGAAATTTGAAGGCAAATGGTGTGAACTAGGAATGATCATCCTGAGTGAGGTATCCCAGAAGCAGCAAGACACACATGGTAATACTAATTTATAAGTGGATATTATACATATAATATAGGATAAACATACTAAAATCTGTACACCTAAAGAAGATAATCAAGAAGGAGAACCCTGGTAAGATGATCAATCCTCATTCAGAAAGGCAAACAGGCTTCGGAAGAGGGAGAAAACAGGGAACAGGACAGGAGCCTACCACAGAGGGCCTCTGAAAGACTCTACCCAGCAGGGTATCAAAGCAGATGCTGAGACTCATAGCCAAACTTTGGTCACAGTGCAGGGAATCTTATGAAAGATGAAGGAGATAGAAAGACCTGGCGGGGACACGAGCTCCACAAAGAGACCAACAGAAGCAAGAAATCTGGGCAAAGGGGTCTTTTCTGAGAATGATACTTCAACCAAGGACCATGCATGGAGATAACCTAGAATCCCTGCACAGAGGTAGCCCATGGCTGCTCAGTGTCCAAGTGGGTTCCCTAGTAATGGGAACAGGGACTGTCTCTGACATAAACTCAGAGCTCATGGCTCTTTGATCACCTCCCCCTGAGGGGGGAGCATCCTTCCTGGGCCACAGAGGAAGACAATGCAGCCAGTCCTGATGAGACCTGATAGGATAGGGTCAGAGGGAAGGGGAGGAAGACCTCCCCTATCAGTGGACTTGGAGAGGGGCATGGTAAGTGGGGAGGGAGGGAGGGTGAGATTGGGAGGGGACGAGGGAGGAAGCTAGAGCTGGGATACAAAGTGAATAAACTGTAATTAATAAAAACATAAATAAATTAAAAAAAGAATATTTCAGTACTACATACAGTAATCCTTATAAGCCCTCTATGAATGGAGGGAGATTTATTTGTTTGTCTGTTTGTTTATTATTTTAGAGGGTAAATGTGGCTTGGTAGAATAGAAAGAACATAGTTGATTTTAAAGACTAGCAAATGGTGTGTGTGTGTTTGAATTTCAAAATTATTGCTGGGATGAGAAAGATGGTACAAGCAATCACCTGGGCAGACATATCTCTTATAGGAAACTGCAGCACTCTGGGTGATTAACATGCAATGGCTGGCATATGAGGCGTCCTTCAAAAGGCTTTTGTTGTAAGGCTTGATACTGCACTGGATGATTCAATCATTGAGAGCTGATCAGATCTGGAGTCTTCTCTCCAAACAACTTATTATTTCACTGGTAGACTCTTGGCATTTTGGGGAGTTGGGGCTAGTTAGGGAAAGCAGGTCACTTGTGACATACCTTGTCCCTGCCCTTTCTGCCCTCTCTTATTCCTTTTCCATTCTCTCTGCCTGGCTGCCATACTGAGTGCAGCTCTGCTCTAGCACACCCCTCTACCATTGTGCTTTGTGCTTTCCCCACCACAATTCCATACCAGCACAGAGAGCAGGCTATGGACTGAAACAAAAATAGACCTCTCCTGGAAATTGTTTCTCACAGGTGTTTGTCCCAGCAATGGAGAGGCTGGATAATATATGAGAGCCAGTCTAAGCATGAGCTGAGCTCAGGCTAACTGTTCTCCCTGCAGTAAACAGGCAGATGCTAAAGCTCACTTTGGAACCTGTTTTTTAGATGTGAAACAGTCAGTATTAGGATTATAAATGAAGATAGATATTACCTGACTTTTTTTTCTTTTTTGAAAAGGGACAGATTCCAGAGGACCTCTCTACTGATGCAAGTCATAAAAGTACTGACAATATTGATACTAGCTAAGTTTAAGGATAAAGCAAAACAAAATTTTATGTAATAGAATGTATAAGCTGTATAGATATTTGAATCCTTAATGGTATTATAAGAAAAATATACAAGAGGCAGGAGAAAAGCTGAAGACAATGTACTCTGTACACAGTTATAATTGCTATTTCTTTTTTATGATTTCTTTTTTTTTTTATTACAATTATGAATTGCTCTCAAGGGGGTAAGCTGCCAGGGTATGATCACAGGCTTCAGTAGGAAAGGTATATGCCCCAAGGGTCTTCAATGCAAATTTATAAAGTATAGAAAACACACGGTGGAATATTTGAGAGTCAACTGAAGAGACTGAAATTTAAAGCTCTTTCTAAGTCCAAGGAAGGAAAGGGGCAGGAAAGGGCAATGTGATTAAGGAAGGATATAAAGATTAGAATGAGGAGCCTAAGAGGGAGGCTTAAAAAAAATAAACAGTGATTTAGAGATATAAACTATTTATAAAATCAAGTAGTGAAAAGCCCAGAGAATATTTCAGAAGAGGAAGCATTGTGATCAAGCACTAGAGATAGTATTCCAACTACCATGGTCATGCAGTTGTGAAAGCAAAATGTGGCAGGATGTTGGACCTTCCAGAACCAACAGCCTGACTTCTTTTACAGGTCCAGCAGTGCTGTGCCGGAAGAGATGCCCTAGCCTATAATCAGGTCTCTATGCCTCCTCTGACCTCAGCTCTCACCAGTCAAAGCAAGGAACAAAAGCAAGCAGAAATGGAGGGGGGCATGAGAACTTTAAGGTCACAGGATCAGGACCTGAGCCACGGGCTGACCACCACCAGGGCTGGAAAGAGGGATAGCACAGAGGGATCTCATTTCCTGTCCTAAGAGCCAAGTGTGAGAAGGTGGTGAGAACAGCAGTGGAGGGAAGGGGAGTTTAAGGACAAAAGGCCAGCCTGGTGAACACAAGAGCTTTTTACCCCAGGTACTTAGAGACAGAGTGGAGGGACGCTCAAACTGCTACTTATACATGTCCTCTGATGACAGATCAGATTCCTGAGGTCTGGAAAGTGTTACATACCATTATTCTAAACAAGGCTATGAGATAGAGCAAGCAATTATAGGCCATTTAGCTTAACATCATTTACAGAAAAATATTAGGAAAAGTTTATGGGGGGCAAAGGGGACAAGCCGACAAGCATATGGTAATTTGATTAGGAACAGACCACATGCTGTCACTGGAGGGAAGTTTTAGCTGACTTGCTGGGCTTCTTTGAAATTACTGCCTTTTCAGTTCTATATATTAACCCATGGAGTTTTGTTTTTTAATTTTTTTCTCAATATCTATAGTAATTAGAAATGAATTTAAGATGTCTAAATAAGACAAAGATTAATCATAATCAAGGACATAAAAACAATGAAAAGAAAAAAGAATGTTAAAGATTAATGATATTGTGAGGAAAAATATGCTAATAAATGTCACACAGCAGAGTTTAAGCCAAGATTTTTCATTTTTCTCTTTCTTTCTTTCTTTCTTTCTTTCTTTCTTTCTTTCTTTCTTTCTTTCTTTCTTTCTTTTTTGTTTTTTAAGAAAAATACTTGATATTTTGGTCATTTGCCTCATTTCCTAAAGTTATGTAGAAATAAAAGAAAAAATTAAAAACAGATCTTAGCTTGTTTCACTGAAAACAAAGCAAAATACAGTTTTCTTTTTCATGCACTGATGTGGTTAAAAATGTGGCACAAGAGGATGGATATTGGATCAATCACTCCTTTTGGAACTTTTCAGCTTAAAAATTTTCAAATAAAAAAGACATCTTTGTGGTTCTGTAAGTGCTAGGTTAATATCACAATACTTACACTTCTTTGCTATGTCTATACCACCGAACAGCTATTGAATGTTAAGAAAAAAATGAAAGAGTGAAAACCAAGCGAGAACAAGTGTTGATATTTAAATATCTGATTTAATATGCACTATATGTAATGAAGCCTCAATGACTCTTGCTTTATTCCTACAGTTTTTTTTGTTTGTTTGTTTTTTTTTTTTTTATTGTAACAGCCTACTTTTTTCAAGTCTGAAGAATAGAGACTGATAGCATTTGCACATCTACCCCATTTACTAGGGGCAAGTCAGTCTTGTTTACCATTGCATTATTAGGGTCTAAGAGAGTGAGGTAAATATTTAAAGAATGCCTAAGTAAGAAATGAATGCAGGTATGGTCGTAGATATTTATTTTTTGTCAGCTATTATAGCCAACTCATCCTCAAATAATTCTATGAAAGAAATTCTCTAATCCAGTTTTTAACAGTGAAAAAACAGAAGCATTGAGAAATTAAGTAACTTTCCCAAGGTTATATATACATCTAGTAACTGACAGGTGCTAAATGCAGACAGTGTGGCTGAAAGCCCATATTTAAATACAATACTACTTATCCTAGAAATAAATACACTTGGGCTGCAAGAAAAAAAAAAAATATATATATATATAGTTGTTGTCGTTAAGAGTACTTGCTAGTCTTCCAAAAGATCTGGGTTTGACTCTTAGCACCAACATGGCAGCTGATATCCGACTGTAATTTTTGTCCCAGGAATTCTTCCTTGACCTCCATGGTCAAGGAATGTATGTACACATACATTCAGGGAAACCACCCATACATAAATAAAAGGAATAAAAACAGAAATGAGTGTATTGTGTAATCAATCTGTGTATTACTAGGTACATTGTAAGGAAGTTATACTTGTAGAGGAATTTTAATTCAGAAAACGGCTGCTCTGGCAAGAGCTCACATCCAAAGATCTTTTAGATCTATGTGATCTGGCTGGAATACAAACACGCCTTTAATCCAGGAGACAGAAGCAAGCAGATCTGAGTTCAAGGCCAGCCTGCTATATGGAAAGTTTCAGGTAAAGAAAAGTTTAGATCCAGGTGCGGTGGTACAAGCCTTTGATCCCAAACACTGAAGGTAAAGTTACTTTGTAGAAAGAACCACCCATGCTTGAAGATGTGATGTCTAGTTGAGTGGTAGAAAAAAGTGAAAGAGAAAGAGTTGACAGAATAGGATATGCTCAACTCTCATGAGAAGAGAGAGGAAAGGGAAGAAAGTTAAGGGAGTAATACAGAGAATGAGGGAGAGGAGGCAGATTTACTGGGAGCGTTTTATGGAGAAAGGCTGAATGAGAGAACAGGCTAGACACAGGTGAAGGCAGCATGAGCCAGAAAACAAGAAGGAGCCAGAAGATTAAAAAAGATTGCTGAAATTAGTCTGAGGCAAGCAGAGCAATTCAGAAGCCAAGAGAAAAGCCAGATTGAATAAGTTAGCTGGGAGAAGAGTTTGAGCCAGAACAGCTGAGTCGAACTAGCCAGCTATGAGCTCAGAAAGAACAAGAAAGTATGAGTTTATTAAGCAGTAAGTCTCAGAGGCTGAAAACATTCCAGGCCAAGGTAGATTATTCCGCCACAAGAAGTTTCTAGGACTAGGCCTAGGTTAGCAGACAGAGGCAATAAGCCTCCAAGATGATAGTCACAACAGGAGAATAAAAGTTCCTGTTACATATACATAATGCAGGAATATTTTATTTTTGTTTTGATTTATAGGTCTAGGGATAGAAAATTGGGCTTGGCACATCTAGAAAAGGGCTTTTCCACTGAGCTCTCATTTAGCCCAAGGCAGGAGTCTCAAGTGTCAAAGAAGTCAGGTTTCAATATAGACATCACCAAATCTTCTGGAACTTAGGGGCAGTGGGAAGTGGACAGCTTAATCAAAACTCCCCAGCACCCAGAGAAGCCATAGAAACTACAGGTAAAGTATCAAAAGACATTGCTTCATTCAGGTCTAATCATAAGTTGGAGTCTTTGTTCTAGAAGAAAAACCTCTCACATCCTATATGCTAACACAGAGGCAAGGTTTAAGGTTTTGTGGCATTGCTGTCAGTGAGGAGAACGCTCACTGGCACACGTGGATCATGGCACACGTGCCCTATGTGGGCTCACCGGTGGCATCTCAGGCTAATATCTACCTTTGCTGAAGAACAGGCCTTCTTAAAACCAGACTACAGCTATTTTGGAAAAACAACATAAAACTCTATTTTCTATTTGTCTTGCTTTAAGATACAACTGTTCTGATATATGATGTGTTTGTCTGTCCTTATTACTTCTTGTTTTGTTTTTGGTCATTCTGGAACCAATTCCCTATAGGAAGATATAGTTTATGCTTTTAAAAATCAAATGAATGAGTGCATCAAAACATTAGTTAATTATCTAGGGGAGGGGGGCAGTCATTGAACCTAGGGCCTTGTGAATGCTAGCCAAGAATCTTTCAGTGCACTATACCCCCAGCCTGAGGCTATGCTCTGGCTTTGAGTATCTGTACATAATGACGATCTTGGGGGACAGATGACCAACACTGATGAAAACAAACTTTCACAAGTTTGCTAAATTGTGTAAAGAATCCCAAGAAACCTAACAAGAAGTCTCTGGGACATGCAGGATAGAAGGAGACTCTGAGAAGGAAAGGACGGTGTTTGGAGAGAAGTAATGATCTTACTTTCCTTCTCAGAGTCTGCTCACTTCAGGTGTTTCTGCTGGGCTAGCTGCCAGCCTGTGAGGGACCTAGTGCTTCTCAGACCTCAAAGAAAATGATTTCTATGGCTGACAGGGCTCCACATTTGGGAAAAGCTTGTTTATGATAAAGTCACCTTTCAACTGGAAGAACACTGTCACCCTGGAGGCAACTCCACATAAAGCCTGTCACTTCAGGTTGATCCAAGTTTCAGAGAACTGGCTTTGAGGAATGGGGTTAAAAGTTTAGTTTCACTATGCAAAGAAGGCATGCCCAACTGAACGCTAGGGTGAAGTGTGGTGAGTGAAGCAAATGCAGCCTAGAGGCTTAAAAAGACAAAACAGTGTAGGACCTATAATCTGGTAGTAAAGGGAATCTGTGGGGAGAGACAGCCAAGGGAAAGGGGGCAGCAATCACACATATGAAACCAGACACCACTCTGTGTTCACACAGTGCTGGTGTCAACGGAGTTGCAGAACAGGTATGATGATAGCATTTGAATGAACAAAGAATGGGATGGGAGGGATGCAGTGGGGCAGGAAAAGGGGTCTGTGGGGATTCAAGAACAGTCTTGTTAGTCAGAGGGTCCTCTTCCTGTTCTACACATTCTTTTGTTCTGGGTCCTTATCAATCCCACACCTTGCCTAAATTAGAATGACAGACAAACCATTCTTAATGACTTCCTTGCTTTTGAAACTATTTTGGTGTCAGAGAAAGAGCCACGTTTTAGCTGTTGTGAGAACATAAATTTTTGCTGGCATGGTAAAGGTTTCACTTTGAAGTGACTGCCTTTATTTGTGAGAAGAGAAATTTGTCCCTATATATGTCTTGTGGACCATTTTAGAGAAATGATGCCTTTACAGCCCTTCCTCAGGATAGCAGAAGTGGCAGAGGGCTGGGGCTTTCTTGCTGTGTCAGCAGCAGCATGGCTAGTATCTTCCTCCCCCAGGAACAGGCACATCCTCTCCTATGCGCACCCACTCACTATTAGCTAAGAACAATCACTCTCTGTGTCAAAGCCTGGCCACGCCCTGTGGGGGGACAATGCAGGACTATACAACCCTACCTCTCCCAAGCCTCTGTTCACTTCCTCTTTATGGATTTCTTTCTCTGTGTAAGAGGCTACATCGAGCATAGCTTGGCGGGGAGGGCAATGAAAAAAAAAAACAACACATTTCAAAGAACGGCTTTCAACAATCCTCACTGGCTTTTCCCGATCTCTGAAGGTTATATGACACACTGGAATTTTGCTGACAACCCAGAGAAAACAGACTCTAACAGGGCTGTTCCACAGCCACTCACTGTACGCACCCTGACCTTCTCTCTGAAGACCCTGCCTTCCATTGTCTTTAGAAGTTTATTTTGAACACCATTAGTTCTGTCATCATAACGAGTATGGATAACATCAAAGTTGTGATATCATGCTATACATTTTATATAAACTTAGAAGAGGAAAATATTTTTCACTAACAGTATACACTATTGACACTAACAATCTATTTCTCTTTATAAAAAATTAGTGTGTGTATGTGTATGCACACTGTCCAACTCATGTCAACTTTAAAAAGTTGGCTCTCCTACTATGTGGGCTCTGGGGATCAAATTCAGTCATTAGCCTTGGTAGCAAGCACCTTTACCCACTGGGCCATTTCCCTGGCCCCTAAATTATTTCTTAATATGAAAACTTTTGTATTTAGAAATTTAGCTATCCATTGAACAGTCAGTCACTATGAAAAAACTATCTTGTTCCAGTTTTGTCCTTTTCCCCTCTCCACAAAGTCCCTATCCTCAAGGAATTTAGAGGTCTGGCAAAGAAGGAAAACATGAAAACAAATGATTATAACAGGTCCTAGAGTAGTGGTTCTCATCCAACTCCTTTCCAGGGGCAGAGGTCAAATGACCCTTTCATAGGGGTTGCGTAAGACCATTGAAAAAACACAGATATTTATATTACAGTTCAAAAATGTAGCAAAATTACAGTTATGAAGTAGCAATAAAAGTAATTTTAAGGTTGGGGTCACCACAACATGAAGAACTGCATTAAAGGGTCACAGCATTAGGAAGGTTGAGAACCACTGTCCTAGAGTGTGCAAGGAAATTATAGAGACAAGAGAGAAATGTTAGTGGAAGAATAATATTGGCTAGAGAAGGATCAGTGAACAAGTTGGTACCTGAGCTGAGCCTTACAGTGTGGGGGAGGTCTCTTTTGACATGTGTGCACATGACTTTGTGCATTAGCATGTTGGTGGGCATATGTGTGAGAGTGTTGCATGCACAGAAAATAAGACAGGTGGCTGGTAAAAAAGGACTCTGTCCCTAGAAACCCTGCAGGTCTAGGGCTTGGTAAAACAGACAGCTTGTGTGTATCAGGGATCATTCCACAGACCAGACCAATGAGATGAGATTTATCCAAGCTATGATCTCCATTCCTGGAATCAGTATTTTCCTGGGTGTGTTTTACTCTTGTTTTTCATTATAGAGCAATAGATTTTTGTGGTGAGAATGGTATCTAAAACTTAATTCTCTGTGTTCTTGTTTGGGAAGTGCCCTGTGGAGTATGCCAGGGAGGCATAGTAGAGAGCTTTGAAGGTTGGCAGCAGGCATTCCAGGAGGGCATTTTCTCAGCCAGCTGGCCAAGTGTGGCCACACACTGGGTGGTGAGGGAGTCCTTACCACTTCAGTTGGTCGGTAGTATTTCAGATCCACAGTCACGTGAACTTTGCCGGTCTCTTTACATCTGCCCACTTCATTTTCATTCTTTCCTTCCCACCTGCAAAGAAGACAAACAATCAGCTCTTAATTGCTTGGTTGCATGTGGCCACACTGTGATGCTCGGGATGGCTTGCCTGTCTTCTCCCTGCAGGAGGGCATAAACGCATTAGCAGTAGGGACAGGCCTGCTCTCAACCTTGTTATTAGAGCAATTGCGGCTTTCAAAACTTTCTGTATTTGTTTGAAAGAAAGTTTCACGATCCCCCTCCAATTCCTTTTAAAAAATATCAAGATGAATTAAAAAATGAGACTTTAGACATAAATAGATTAGTGAAAAAAAAAAGAAAAAGAAAATGGGTAACTTTCAGGGATCTCAATTTTTTTTGTCAGTTTAAAGGTTATTCTTTGTATTCAATAATTATGAATTAATTATTGTCATTTATCTCCCAGTTTGTTTTTTCTTTCATAAGGCAAAGTTAGTATGAGTCCAGTACACCCTATTTGGTGATAAGTTACATACCTTGCTGGTCCTAATGTTTCATCCCTGCATTATGGACTTACTACAGATGATGATGCCTGTCCACAGCATACAACTAGTTGTTCATTTCCTGTCCTCTAACATGCTCTCCCCTGACTTGGCAAGGATGGTCCTAGACTGAGCTTGCCTCACTAAACGTCTGCAATTGACAACAGCGAGGATCCACTACGACCCTCCAGAGTACCCTGGGCGGCATACGTAAGAGGCTCCTAGGCTCAAGAGCAGCTTCAAATGGGAAACTCTATTTATCTGCTTTATATTCTCATTTTTCATAAGGGACAACTAGAGTTGGGGCTGGTGCTGCACATGTGTAAGTCCAGCTACTTGGGAGGTTGAGTCCTGAATCAGGAGGATCTTAAATTCAAGGGCAATGTAGTGACCTCCTCATCTCTGAAAAGAGAACACAAGAGAAAGTTCTTGATTTACTGTTGACCTTGGGATTTCTATAATCTAATATCCCAATAAAAGAACATGCTATGTAGTTTGAGTTATTTTTTTTTAAATACTTTTTGGCAAGGAAAGAAAAGAAATGAAAAAAAAAATCTGACTAATATTTGGCTTCAGTGCTTATCCCTAGAACAAGTTTGCTTTATCAGCTGGGACTGAACACAGGACAGCTCTGGCTCCCCAGATCACTCACAGAAAGGCTCAAAGGGAAGAGGAGAACATTCACTGATTACTTGAATATGTCACAAGTGTCCCTGAAAATGAACATTAAATACTGAAGAACCTTAAATTTCAAGACAGGCTGAATACAGACTGGGCTCATAAACTTTATTTTTGATTAGTCATATGAATATTTGTCAAGTCACCGCTTGGCAACAGAGGGGAAGTATTTGTCTGTTGAAGAAATATTTAGTTTGCTGAATTTCCCAGTGGATTCAAGGCAGATATGAAAAGCATTCTATGACAGAGAATAGTAATAGTATACTGTTTAACTATATAAGCAGTCATTTCCCATAAATTTTATCTTGATCAACTGAAACAGGAGCATTTGGTAATCTCCTAATGTTGGGTAGATAGTCTGACAAGTAATATAGAGCAGAAAATCTCAAAGCAATTAGTTTGAAAAACTCACATTAAGACAGTATGAGAGTGTTTGGGGCAAGAAGATACCTTACAACGAGATGACGTGAAGTGCTGACCACTCTTACTATCTCTCATAAGTATACCCCATATTTTGACTAATATCTGCCACAAAGGAGGAAACTGGTCACAATTTTGGGAAAATCAGAATCTAACTATAAAGTTGATTGTTTTAGTGGGATCTTCTCAGTGATTAGGCTTTCAATTAACAAAAGAGCACGCTTTATTTACTAAGCATCTTTTAACTATATTCTTGCCTACATTTCATACTATACAAAAAGATACAGCTCCAAAAGATTCCTCTATGAAACTATCTCCGGCTGTAAAAGGAATGACAGAAACAACTTTCATAACATTTTTTCTATTCGTAGCCAAGCATTTAGTCTAGGACAAGCAAACTGACTTAACGTATATACATAGATTTCACACACTCTACACACAACACACATATACAATA
Source organism: Psammomys obesus (assembly GCF_907164565.1). Lineage (NCBI taxonomy): Eukaryota > Metazoa > Chordata > Mammalia > Rodentia > Muridae > Psammomys > Psammomys obesus. Next base: position 4,543,035 of record NW_026594462.1, read on the forward strand.
CTCCCTTACTGCATACCACACCACAAAACACACTTATACACAACACACATATATACACACTAAAAAAAATGCAACACACACACACATTCATAAAGCCTTGGTAAAGCCTCTGGACAGATTTCCATTTGGTCACAGAAAGGAGTGAGGCCAGCCAGAAATCTTCAGCTGGAAAGACTGCAAAATTGTTTTTAAAGAGTAAGAGTATAAATACTCTAAAATTATAGTTCATATACACTAGGCTACATAGTGTCCCTTTCTACTCTTCCTTCTTTTACTTCATCTTCCCCTGACCCCATTTATTCCACATCACCATCTTTTCTCTCAAGCTACTCTTTACATCTGGAAAACCAACCCTTTCATCAAGGGCAGAAAAAGAAGCCAAGGTCAGAACTGTTTCTGTGATGCAGTGAATCTGGCCATGGGAATTTTTTATGGTCATGAAAGAAAGCATTTTATTCTTTGTACATTTATTTATTTACTGTGGGTGTATGTGTGTATTGGGAGTAGGGGCAGAGGTGGCATGGCACTTTTGTGAGGTTAGGAGACAACTTTTAGAGTTTGTTCTCTGCTTCCAGCATGTGGATTCTGGAGCTCAAACTCAGGCCATTAGATTTTGAGGCAAGCATCCTTCCAGGATGATCCATATTGCAGGCCAGCATTTCATTCTTATTTATAGCTGATTGCCACTGACAAAAATTTAGAACTGACTACTGTCTCTCCTGGTTGGTTTGCTACTGCAGCAAATAGCTGAGATTTGTAACACTAGCCAAAAGGGGAAAGGTTTAAGGGAGGCTACTCCCCACCTCAGGGGCTTATTAAATGCAAGCCTAAAGGCAGACTTGGGGTTAATTGACTTTGGCACTTCTGGTCCAAGCACCAAACAAGCCTTTCTTGTGGCTGTCTGAACACTGACTTCTGGGCTTCCATCTTAAAAACTGTTGACGACAGTCAAAACAGTCTTGCCCTCCATAATTGATTCATCCATACTGAAAAATCAAATGGAACCATGAAATGGGTCACAGCAGAATGAGTTCAAAGAAACCACCTTCTCATGTGTACTAGATATTCATAAGGGCAGTAAGCAAAAGTTTCAGCCAAGGGTCAAAATCATTCAGTTACAATACAAGAAACACTTGTGTTAACATGTGAAAATAGTAATAGATAACTTGTTGTAACAAGTGAGGCTGAAACTCAAAGCAGAACTTTGGTGTCAATGAAATGACCATATCTTGACGGAGACTAGAGGGTTCAGATAATTAACAGGAATTACTACCCACTAATTCAGATTGACAGCTCCTTAGGCAGAAATCCTGTATAATTCAATTTAATAACTAAATTGTCAATTCCTAATAAGCATTAGAAAAAACAGAAAGCATGGAAGAGCAACAGAATTACTCAAACAAAGAAGATGAGGTCCTATTAAAATCTATTGAATAAATATTTTCTTCAGTGGTAAAGACACTGGCAAGGTACCCATTCTCCTATAAAGAAACCCTTAACCGTGTTCAAGTAAGTAATGAAAATCATTAATGAAAATCACTGGCTCTCTCTCTTTCACACACACACACACACACACACACACACACACACACACACAGAACAGAAAAGGAGAAACTAGATAGGAAAAGGAAGGAGTCTATGGGAGTGTCACAGGAACAAGAAAAGATAATGGGGCTGAATATATTAAATATGTCCTATACCTGTGTATAAAAATGCCACAATGAAATCTATTATTACATAATAATGTATAATAGATGCTAAAAATAGAAATTAATAACTCCTACCTTATGAGGCTAGGAATTTCTTGTGGCTCTTGTAGTAATTGCATTTCATGTTCAAGGTCCTGGGTGCTATCCCCAGCACAATAAGAAAAGAAATATACTCAACCCAGAGTCCTGTTGAAGAAACTCTTAGGACTACTACACCTGATGACTTGACCTGATGACTTGAGAGGCAACACTTCTCCTAGTAAATGAAATGTCCCAGACACTCAATATTTAATCACCAGATAGGAAGGAGGAGTCAGTCCTTAGCTTAGGAAACAACGACCCAGAGAGATCCTAGGATACTGGCTTGCATCTGAAGAGGGATGATGGCATGCATACTTTACTTGGTCCTCAGGTTCCTTTAAAAATGAATAATCTCATGAGGGCTGAAAGAAAAGGGAAAAGACTAGAAGAATCCAATTTTGGAAGCCAGAAGACAAATAAGTGTTGAGGATTCAGCAGAAGCCGCAGTGGGCCACTTGAGAATAAATCCTGGTTGTATTTGCAGAAACCCCAGCATGCTCAGGGAGTGAAACTAGCCCTCATTTCCCCATTCTTCCTTGCTGGGCAACTGCCTCACCCAGCCTGGTGAATAAGGTCACTGGACTGAATGTCACAGGTCCAGGAATAGAGTCCAGACACTGAAAACTAAGGAAATTTAGTGAACGCTGAGGGCTGAGATTCTTGTCCATGTTCCAGCAGGTGGCAGTCAGGTCTACTTCCTTCCAGAGAGTAAGTAGACTGGGAAGTGTCCCCTGGGCATCAGAAACTTTATATCTCAGTGGCCATGTGAGGTAACTTTATAGTGACACAGACAACTATAGGTAAGTTCTAATTATATCTTCAAAGCTTCCAATGTACTCTATTTTCAAATGTAACAGAAAACCAAGAATTACTAGACCAGATAAGTAAGAAAAGCCATATATTTTGAGAAAGGCTCAACAACAAAACAAAATAAAACAATGGCACAAACAAACAAGCAAACAAAAAAATTCATGGAGGAAAGAGAACATGTAGAAGAGAATAAAAAAGAAAACTAAACTAAACTAAATTTTCACATGTACTACCATTCATATCCTCAGAGATATAGTAAAAATAGCAAAGATACAAACTACTATATTTAAGAAAAAAAACAACTTGAGATGCAAGAAATTTTAGAACTTTAATAAGAAAACCATGACTTCAAAATTGAAAAGATTTTTAAGACAAAAGTTAAAAAGATCTCCTAAAAAACAGTACAAAAAGATACAGACATGAAAAGACATTAAGAAAATTCAAGAGTGAGCAGGCATCAGTAGAATAGATTTCCAGAAAGACAGCACATAGGAAATAGAGCATGGTGAATTATCTCAAGGAAGAAGGAAGTTAGAATTTGAGGACTGCTCAGGAGACCAGTATAATAGTATTTCTAGGAAGACAATACAGAAAAATGGGGCAAAGTGAATTATGTTAAGATAAATTTTAAAAATGATCAGCACAGAAACACATGCATTTGTAGACAGAAAGTGGCCATATTATAGGTGGGTCTAGAACCATCTAACATGGAGTTTCACAGTACTAGGACCAAAGGAAGACTACAGCCACTTATCAGAATGAAGAGACAAAGCTGGGAGTCAGATGGCTGCAAATCAAAAGGCAATGGACTCTGGAAACACAGTATGTTATGATAATTCTGAGGACATTATTTTGATATACACCTAAAGTTTTGAAAATGGTGTCAGTAAATAGAGGTCCTAACTTGAGAGGAAAGCTGTGAGTCCATTAGTTGTGTGTGAAGAAGACTATGGATGCCGGTCCTCTTGCCAGCCCAGACTGAGTCAGACTAGAAGGTTTCTGTTTGAGAAAAACATGACAAATAGGCTAAACTTTTATAGGTGATTTAGAAAGTTAGGACAGTGTTTAGGGTGAAGTTAGTAATAAATACCTAGAAAATGAACCAAAGGTACAAAAAACATCTATGAGGGATATGCTAAATAAATGGTAATTGTTCATAAAAGCAAAAGTGGTCAATTTTTTTCTGAAGGTTTCAGCCATGAAACTGAATATGAAGCTAACAAAAAATTAAATATAATAATGGAGTAACAAGAAAATGGAGGTTTGGGACATGTGTAGGAAAAGAGAACAAGCTTTCATGTTGTACAAGAAAAGCCAACAGATAATGCATAGAAGGGAAAGAAATCAAGACCCAGAACTGCAAGATAACCAGGTAAAAGAGTGAAAAGGCACAAGAAGATTTTAAGAAAGGAAGAAACTTAGAATGGAGTAAATAATTACCTTGCAATACATCAAGACAATTTACCAAAGCAGAGAAGGACACATTTCCAACACAAAGAGCTGAGAAAGTTCCCCAATAGCATAATATGTGGGGCTGGCTGGGGAGATGGAGATGGAGGGGAATAGAATGAGATAGACTGTGACAAGTCTTGTAGAAAGAATAGAGATTAAGTTGTGTGCTTAAAACAAAACAAAACAAAACAAAACAAAACAAAAAACCAAAAGAAACAGCTAACAATTTGTAAGCTGAAGTAAGAAAACCACAAACAAGTAATGAGCTTGGCAAGTCTTGGACTGTGATGGGTTAGCTCTTCCTGGCAGCCCTTTTGTATGGTAGATGAAGACATTCTGGAATGACCTATGATGGACTTCATCCTCACCTAGCCAGAACTTCTCTCCAGGCACAGGCTTTCTACCCCATGACTTCCTTACTAATCTGACTTCCTCCTAGTCTCCTGTCACTTTGCCTTTGACATGGGGAAGGCCAATGCCTTTGAAGGCATCAACAATGTGGCAGCTGTAGAACCTAAGAAATGTCTTGCAGGCAGGCAGCTGAGTTTGTAAGAAGCCTGGGGGAGGGGCTGCCTGTAAAATGCAGTCCAAATGTGCGACCTCAGAGACCTCATAGAGAGAGCATCAGAAATGTCCTATGCTGATGGCCAGATATGAAGGAGAATGTGGGGCTAGCAGAAAAGCTGTTGGCCTAGAAATGTTGAGATTTTGAAAGGAAATAGAAGAGGGACTCTGGCTACTAATTGTCAAAGTAGAGGGCAAGGGGAGGAAGGGCAGTGTGGGTTAGAGAAGTGCAGGCCCAGTATTCTGAGTGAAAAAAAAAAAAAAAAAGAGATAAAGCATGATTCCCAAAGGTCAGGAGAGAAGAGAGGGGAGGGGATGGAACTGATATGCCCAAGAGACCAGATGGTCCTGCCCCTGATAGTAGAAGACAGTACTTGTCTACTTGGCACTACGTAGATACCAGCATATCACCTACATACATCCTTTCCCATTGCTGCTGAAATAGAGAATAGCTTTCCTTATCCCTCTTTAGAATCCTCCCATGACATTAATGACCATAATTTCTCATAAGAGGTTCTGGAAGCAAGAAGTCCAGCTGTTTATGTTGTGGTTGGTGAACAACAAGAACAAAATGTAAAATTTAAATCAACCTGAATATACAAGGTGCTTTCTAACAGTTAACAGTTATCCTGCAGGGTTGTATCAGGCCCTTAGGAATGTTAACTGTTAAATCCTGCCAGCTGTCAGGCATCTGCAACTGCTTAAATGGCAGAAAGAAGTTCTGAGAGCTGACTGATGTATGGGTGCCACAATGGTAAGGGGGACTACAACCAAGACAGGAAGGCCAGGGCTTGGATGGGGACATCAACTTAGACTGAGGTGCCTTTCTTTCTGTGGCTGGCATGAGAAGATGGGGCTGGTATCCTATGACAAGGGTACCACAGTGTGTATGTGTGTGTGTGTGTGTGTGTGTGTGTGTGAGAGAGAGAGAGAGAGAGAGAGAGAGAGAGAGAGAGAAAGAGAGTGAGAGAGCAGGTCACGTCCAACATTTTTACTAAAGGTGCTCCATCATGCTCTAGCAGTATGACCAAGAAACTGCAACAGAGGAAAACTACGTTAAAATCTCATTTTCTTATGCTTTATTTCCAGGACATGCATTGTACCAGTACATGCAAAAAGGAGTTGGTGCCTATAGAGAGAAGGGCAAGAGAGAAAGAGAACAAGAGTTCAGGGATGATTCTCCTCAGCTGAAACTGGTAGTGTGAGAATTCTGAGTGCTTCTGCATTGAATTTACATGGCTGGTAAACATGCTCTGACTATTTGTTTCACTTTACTTGTTTTCTTTTATTCAGCTGGGATGTTACTACCCACAGTAAAGGGTGAAGATTGAGTTACTATGCTTTACAAGAAAAAGCAAAATGTCAGACTTACTACAGGGCTGGGAGGAGGAAGGCTCCCAGCCACAGCACTGGCCTTTAGTGATGTCTATACACATCTGCCTTCTTCCCATCTCTATAAATCTGTGCCCCAGTCACTGTGCTAAGCCAGGTATTAGACCTAGGATCTGTCTTTCAAGAGCTTAGAGTTTACTGCCACACAATCTCCTGAGTGAATGATGGCAAGAGACAGACAGGGCACTGTCAAAGCCCAGAAGAGGCCCCTGGCAGAGCTGGTGAGGTGAGAGTGTTGGCAAAGGAAGATACCTGAGCTAAGAGCTGAGAGATGCGTGGGCAGTAGCTGGGGAAAGAGAGGGGTTGTAGGAGCTGGTACTCTTTGTATGCCCATGTGGTCAAGCTGGTCCACCCAGCTCACCAGCTTGCCTGGCAAACACGTAGTTCACTGCACAAGCTGCGGTGCATTTCTCATGCGACCTACCCACCTAGGCTGCTTGCCCTCATCTCAACTATTGTGCACATCCTCCATGTGGCAAGGGTTGAATTTAGTCTATCCCCCTGCACACACCCCTCTCACCTTGATCATGTTGCCCTGACTCCAGGATTGATGTAGGGCATTTGCAAAAGGCTATGTCAATATGTTCATATATATGTTATGTGTTTCTATCAACTGTCACCCAATTATCAAGGACAAAAAATATTTTCTGATTCTCTTTGATGAGCTTGCCTTTGAGAGAAAATGGGGGGGCAAGGACATAGTCACGGAGCATCTACATGGTAGGTATGTTCTGGGAGTCAGGTGTACAGTGCTACTCCAGGACCTATTAGATTCTTGGTTAAAAGCCAGACATGATCCATCACCCAAGACTCAAACCAAACCTTGTCTACACCAATGATCCAAAGACTGTATCACATTTTAATGGGTAAAAACTCCAAGTAACTTAGACATTTTTAGAAATAAACAACAGTAGGAAGTAGACTCCAGCAGGAGGAGATAGGACAGTAAGGAAGAAGCAAGAGAGAGAGAGAGAGAGAGAGAGAGAGAGAGAGAGGAAGATGAAAGATGAAAGAGGAAGGGATGTGAACTACTTTAAATGACAGCTTGGAGCTTACATGAAAGCTAAATAGACCAGACACTTTTGGAGGCCCGACTCTCTAAAGAGAATCTTTAGAATTCTCACAACTGGCAGTTCTATATATGAATAAATTCATAGATCTAACAGCAGTTTCTAAGTGATTATGAATGAGATGAACTGGATTTCTATCATGTAGTACCAAACTCAACACAATTAGATTCTATAGAGCAAAGGTTTGGCAAGCTGCTAAGGTAGTATCCAAGTTCCCACCAGAGAGCTCCAAGTTGGATGGCCTAAAAGCCACTTTTGAAGGTAGCCTTGGAGATGTAGAGCCACTGTAATTCTCCTGACTGCATCTCACAGGGTACCTTCAAAAATACACACGCAGGGTATGTGTATTTGTAAGTTGCTACGTATATATTTTCAACATTCCCCAGTGAAGTCAAGAATTGCTGGTGGCATAGTAAATATTGGTTAGATTTTATAAGAAAGCAAACTATATCTCAAAGTGATTGCACAGTATCATTACCTTCACTACTTCCACATCTTCATTAACATTTAGCATAGTTATAATCGGTTTCTGTATTCTGGCCATTCTAACAGGAGAATTTTGTTATCAGTTTGTACTTTCAATGTGCTTTGCTCAAATACCTAAAAACACTGACCATTGTTTTCTGGCACAGGTATTTATTAAAAAACATGTTCATTTTTTAGTGCACTGTCTTTTTTTTTTTCTCTTTCTCTTTTGAGATAAGGTCTTGACCAGGCCCTTTTGTTCATCAGTCTTCTAAGTTCTGGGACTATAGTGTGTGCCACAATGCTGGGCTTGAGCTATCTTCTTATTGTTGAATTATTAGATTGAAAAATTAGGTTTAAATATCCTATCTATCTATCTATCTATCTATCTATCTATCTATCTATCTATCTATCTATCTATCTATTCCTTTTCTTTCAGACCAGGGCCTCAACTTTTTATTTTGTTACTGCTCACATTTAAAGAACAGAAACTGTAAATCATACCACTGATTTTATAAAGCCACTGTTTTCTCTTTCATTGTAGGTGATCAATTCTGGCCCCATAGAAAGCTGGCAAGTACTACCACTGACCTGCACCTCCAACTTCCATTTAAAAAATGGTTCTTGCCTTTCCTGGCATATGAAATCTTCCCCTTTCTTCTCTGTTAACCTATATGTTCAACAAGAACACGTACACAGCATAAATGCCATAAAAATGATACATTAAACTAGAAAAATAGAAAATATTTGATCTTTGGAAAGGTACCATAACAAAGCTGGAGCAGTACTGTACAGACTAGGATACTACACATGTCCAACATGAGAATTCATTCACCCAAGCTAGAGAGAAGGCTCAGTGGTTAAGATCACGTTCAGCTCTTGCAGAGGACCTCAGTTTGGTTCCCAGCACCCATATCTGGAAGCTTACACTGCTTGTAATTCCAGCTCCAGGAGAGCTCATACTCTTTTCTGGATTCTGAGTGCATCTGCAGTCATATGTGTAATTCCCCATGCCCACATACACATAATGAAAAAGTAAAATATAGACCTTTAAAAAATTTATCAACTCAGTACAAAGCGACTTGAAAATCTACCAAGATTATGAAACTTTTCCACTATATTTTCATCTAGACTTTTTTTTTTTTTAGTTTTGTTTCTTAACGTTTAGATCTATGATTCGTTTTCTATGGTATGAAATGTCTGGTGAGCTTCACCCCCCTTCCTTCTCCCCAACCATTACTGCAGTGTTCCAGCACCATCTGTTGAAAAGACAATCTACTTCCAACTGAATTATGTTGATATCTTTGTGGGAATTCAGCTGGTCATATAAACATGGATCTACTTATGGTCTGTGAGTGTAGCATCATGACAACACCATACAGTTTAAGCCTTAAAGAAATCTAAGAATGTAGCAGTAAGTGTTCTACAGGTTTGGCCTTTTCTAAAACAACCCTGGATCCTCTGCATTTCCATGAGAAATTTAAAGTTGCCTCCTGCTTCCTCCTCTTTCACCTGAAGGCCTTGCTTGCCATGCAGCTCGAGCTGTCCTCACACTTGCAATCTACTTGCTTTAGCTTCCCTGTGGCAGGAACACAGATGTGATCTACCGTGCCAGACTTAGCGTGCTAATCATTTCTATTTTTAAAAACACCACATAGCTTAGACTGATTACACTGAATCTATTGATTGATTTGAAAAAAGCAAACGGTGAGTTCTTCAAGCCAAGAACATGATGTATTTCTTATTATTTAGGGTTTTGCCAAAGTCTTCTAAAACTTGAATAGACAAATATTCCTGGTGTTGTAAAACTGGCCTCTGAAAGTGTCGTGTTTTCTAATCTTCTGTGAGTGGCATTTTTATTTCAGCTGTAATTGTCTGTTGTTTTTATTCTTAAATATAATTGACTTTATATATAGACCTTGCATCTTATGAGTGTATTAAATAATATGCTTGAGATCCTTGGCTTGATCCCCAACACAGCTCTCTAACTCTAGGACTCTGGAGGGAGAGGCCAGAGGAATTAGAGTTCAAGGCTATCCTCCATTACTTGGAGAGCTTGAGACTTGCTTGGGCTATATACCTGTTTCATGGGAAAATAAAACAAAAGAAAACAAACAAAAAAGGAAGCTTTTCTTTTTAGCATTTCTTTTTCTTGTTTTGATTACATGGTGTAGTGATCTTTCTTTGTTTTTGTTTGGAATTTATTATGATTTCTAGGTCTACATTTTCATCAAATCAGGAAGGAAAATGATACTTACTTAATTTTTTCTGTGCACATCCTCTGCTCCTGTGACTTCAAATACACCCATCACAATTCTTGGTAACTGACCCACGGGAAACTCCTTTTCTCTCCTAACAATTCTTTTCCTTCTAGGTTTCTTTTGCTTCATTTCTATCACTGTGTCTACACATTCTCTGCGTTCTTTCCAGTATGTAATTTGCTCAATGTCAATAATAAAATTTTTATTACAGAAGCTTAGTTTTTTTAATCTCTTAAAGTTCTACCTAATTTTAAAAATATGTTCTTTCCATGGTACCTAGGTCTTTTTAAAAATAATGAATACAGTTTCAACAGGTATCAATGTATTTGTGTTTTTACATCATCTTCATTAGTGCTTAGTCTGTTCTTATTGTTTTATTGCTATTGTGACTGTGGATTATGTGCTTATGTTTTCTTGCTTTTTGACATACCTATTAATATTGGACTGACACCTGAATATAATAAATTCTATCCAGTCTGGTAAGACTATACCGTTTCATTTGAAAACTTCTGGGTTTTACAATGCCCAAACACTGTTATTTGTGTTCTATTAGATCCTCTGAAAACCTCTAGTCAAACTTTCTCACTCTGACTCTAGAGTGGCGTTTCCTTTTGGGGTTATCTTGTTTTTCAGACATAGACTTCTAGAAATTTGATTGTACCCAGTAATCCTCAGGATGATCTAGATGTCTAGATCTAGTCTTGGGTGAACTTGAAGAAACAGTCAGCTCCTTGCTCCAAGAGTATGTTTTGTCTAAGTTTGTGGAGCTTGTCATATACCTACACCTTAGTATTATTAAGCAAAGATTCAAGAGGACCTCTGTGCAGATCTCCTAAGTGTCCTTTTTTTTTTTTTTTTAAATAGATTCCATAAAGCTCTGCACCACAAAGTCTAGGTCCTTCAGACTCTTAGGGAAGTTCTCAGCTTGAGGGTCCCTTTCTGAACTCATGGTTCACTATGTCTCAAGAAGGGAGTCAAGGCAATTTAGAACTCAATGCTGATATTTTATTAGGGACCACAGTCTTGTATTGTCTTTGTCTAATGTCTAAAATAACGATTTCATGCATTTTTATCTAGTTTACCAGTTAAGTTAAAAGGTTTGAGTATGGGGGTGCACGCCTTTAATTTCAGGAAGCAAAAGCAAGTCAATCTCTATGAATTCAAGGCCAGCATGGTCTATACAGAATGTTCCAGGACAGGTAGGGCACTGATAAATGACTGAAAATAAAAGATTTAGGCTAGATTCCTTTATTTCAACATGGCTAGAAACTATAATCTTTTCATATGTTTTAAAAGGAAATCTTAGAAAATAGTTTGTCTGCACTTAAAATGTTAAACGTTTTACCACATGATATACAAATGAAAAGGAGTTATTGTTTTTATTGTTTAGTGTGATGGAAAAGTTTAGAAAAGTCTAGTCGTGATGGCCATATAAAACTGCAAATGTAATAAATGCTTTCGAATTGTATATTATAATTAAACTAGAAAAGAATTCCCTGTAGTGATTTATCACTAATGTTTACATATTCCAAAAATATTTTGTGCAATGTTATAAGCATGAGTAGTGCATGGTGCTGCACTGGGTGAGCTTGTATGAAGGACAGCACACCAACTGCTAGAATGCTAGTGGGATTCTGAAGGGTGGATGGATGGAAGCAGAATATCAGTCTGGGTTTCCAGGAACTGAGAGCCTCTTATGTTTATGTAATAGAATGTCATTATTTGTAGGTGATATACACAAGTATAGGATTACAGAATTTTAAGTCGCAGCTATTTTAATGGCCCAGAGAAAAGAAAAGTATAACATATTTGAAACTCTTCTGTAGATTTTCAGTGATTACAGATTTTAAAAATATAAAATAAAAGCTAGGTGGTGGTGGCGGCACACGTCTTTAATCCCAACACACAGAGGCAGATAGATCTCTGAGTTTGAGGCCAGCCTGGTGTACAGAGAAAATCTGAGGACAGACAGGGATAAGCAGAAAAAAGCTGCATCAAAAAAACAAACAAACAAACAAACAAACAAACAAAACAAACAAACAAAAACAAAACAAAAAAAAAAAAACAACTAACTATAGAGCTGGCCCCACCCCTCATCTGCTGTCGGGTGGCATGGGTAAGAGAGAAATACCCTCCACTCTCTCAACCTTTGCCAACTGTGGAAGGTGGGTGAGCTGGCTCTGAGGTCATGAAAGCTGGAGAGCTGGCCCCACCCCTCACTAGCTGCACTCAGGAAAGCAGGCCCTGCACCTTGCCTAGGAAGCATAGTAGAGCTAGACCTGGTGGTAAAGACACAGTTGAGCCTTCCAGGAGGACATGAGAATCCTGCCCCTTGACAGCCTCAGCACTGGGTGAGCTAATGGGGACAGTTCTTTTTTTTTTTTTTTGTACTGCTTATTTTATTTAACAAGTATGTTATTGCACACTGCCATACTTTCTTTTGCTATCTTCTTTTATCAATTCAACTGCCATCTGATTGAATACTTGGTATATTTGTCTTCTGACTACTACCCTCTACTTACATCCAAACTCTTAGTTATCATAAGCCTGGGGACAGTTCTTGAGAGCTCAACCTGGTGGTGTGGGTGCAGGAGAGCTACTGGGCTGACCAACACAGCTACCTCCCAGGCCCAAATTCAGGGCTTTAATTTGGCCTACCCAACTATGAGCTGCTGAAGGGCGTGAAAGTGCAGATCCAAAGTTGTAGGATTTCCATGACACGGGGCAACAATAGTATATATGAGAAGAATCCCTGTGAGGATCCAGTACAGATAATATAGCAGAAGCCAGAGACAGCAAAACAGACCACTGACTCATTGAAATGAAGGTTTGCAAGTAAAGATGTGTGGACAAAAGGCCATACTGTATGACACACTGTGACACACTACAGCTTCCACAACAAGATTTTTTTTATTCTATCTTATTTTCTTTTCTTTTATGGGGGAGGTTGCTTGGACAGAGGGAGGATATGAAGGAATGTGGAGATGAATGGGATTAGGGTGTATGATGTAAAATTTACAAAGAATCAATAAAAAGTTAAAAATTCTTTGAAGAAACAAAAAAATTATATATGTATATATACAAATATATCTATGTATATATGAAGGCAGTGAAAATTATTGAGTATATGTTTATATTAGTCTCATGAAAAGATACAATTAGCCATGGTAAAGTCATTATACAACACAGAATTCACCTTACCATAAATCTTAAATTGAAAAAAATTCATTAAAAATTAAAAGAAAGTAAATCTTGACAAGACGGGGTTCAGAAGCCGCTGAGGATCTGACACACTAGCTGGAGCTGGATGTGAGACTCCTAAAGGATCTCCTGCATTGCTGTCTAAGAGGCTGGGAGAGGCAGAACAGAAGCGGGATCAGTGGAAGAGCATGGACAACACCTGGTAACAAGCAGGAAGCAACCAGCAGGTATACTTACACAATGGTTTTTCCGATGTGCATGAACGACTTTTCAACAAATTCACGGACACTATGAACTTCCCCAGTAGCTATGACAAAGTCCTCTGGCTCATCATTCTGTAACATCAGCCACATGGCCTAGAGAGAAAGGAGTAAATTCATGTGAAAGTTACACCAGTGATCACTATGGGAATGTAATATCACAGCATATAATTGAATATGGAAAAGTACAGCTGGAAAATGAGTGTGAACTTAATGCAATATTCTGATTAGGAAGGCTGGCTCTCATAAGTTAATGTACATCAGAAAAACCCGAGGAACATATTGGTGTGAACACTTGGCCTATTATGGACTCTAGGAATCTATTTTCAGCAGATCAGGAGATTCTACACAAAAGCTCAGCAGATCAGGAGATCCTACACAAAAGTTCTCCAGACCACAACTCAGGAGGAAAATATTAATCAATATTTAATTGTCCTTCATGTCACAGATGGCAGGCAAAAAAAACCCCTCTTTTGAACAGATGAAAAGTCCTGAAAAGTAGAACCCCATTTCTTAACAATGAAGTTGAAAGCTCAACAGTAAAACAGAAACAAGCAAGAAACATTAGCAAAGAAAAAGTCACATAATAGAAAATACTAGCATTTTAACAAGTTGTCAACAAGATATTCAGCCTTCATACTGTTGCAGAAATGGACATATTGAGAGTTAGAGAAGATGTTTAGGACAAATGAAGCAACATTTTGAAGCATGAAATAGGAGCAATTGCCACAATCTGACTCTACTTGCTTAGAAAAACATTTATCAATAGCATGTAGGCCTACAGCTTCCACAGCTTCTTAGAATTACATTTCAATTACACAGGATACACACACGCACACACACACATACATATACATACATATATATATATATATATATATATGGTAGCTGATGTTACAGAATACATAATATTCATACACACACATACACATGGAATACAGATTATGGTGCTAGAGAGATGGCTCAGTGTTTCATACTACTTTATGCCTCCAAGAAGACTAGAATTTGATTCGCAGTATTCACACCAGGCAGCATCAATTGTCTGCTCCAGAGATCTGACCTCTCTATCCCCATGGACACCTGTACTCATGTACACACACACACTCAAAAATAATTTTTTTAAAAATAGGTGTAGCAGGACTCTGACAAGAACATGGTCATGTTTCTTTAAGAAAGATCCCTGCAAGGCTGAAGATAATATAGTTTAGTGGCTTCATCTCTAGCAAATATGCTTCCAACCCCAAATCTCAAGAAATGTTTGTAGCAGCTTTATTTGTAATAGCCAGAAGCTGGAAACAACCCAGATGCTCCTCAGTTGAGGAATGGATACAGAAATTGTGGCACATCTCCACAATGGAATATTTTTCAGCGATAAAAAACAAGGAAATCATGAAATTTGCATGTAAATGGTGGGAACTAGAAAAGATCATCCTGAGTGAGGTATCCCAGAAGCAGAAAGACACACAGGGTATATATTCACTCATAAGTAGATATTAGACATATAATACAGCTAAAATCTGTACACCTAAGAAGAAAAGTTTAATCTCCATTACAATTACCCATTTCACAGAATAAAAACAGGCAAAAAAGAATCTGCATTTCAGTGTGACACAGCCTCAGAGTCCTGCTTACTTAAGCACTTGTTCTAATTTAGAGAGAAGGACTTCAGTGAGTCTCTCCTATCAACCACTGGAAGAGATGAAACTAGTCACCAAAACCAGCGAGCCAGCCCTCTAAGCGTCTCTTAGAAAATGTCACCAAAATTTTAATTCCTGTATATCTATCTGTCTGTTTATTTATTCATTTGTTTATTTGTACACAAACCCTTTAACAAAATAAAATGTATATATTCTTTCCTTTGAAATTATTTTGCATATATAATACCTTTGGTTCACTACTGCTTTGCATTATATTTATGTTCTGAGATAAATAAAAATTTGTGTAATTTTCCATGCCTTGTAGCACATTTGGGTAGGACAATGGAAATAACCTTGACCTTGAGTCAGTGAAACATGCTATAAAGACATTGTCAGAAGAAATTGTCTTGGTAAGAAAAAAACTTCATCACACACACATAGATTATGCTATCCTCCTGCCTCAGGCTACTACTTTCTGGACATAGCATCATACCCAGCTGAACAGTCAGTTTTATACATGTTAATGAAATAGCTGTAGTGTGATTTTATACTAAAATATCAGTCAGAATACTTTTTTAAATGGAAAAAATATATTGAAATCATTGAAAAAAGATAATCAGTGAGAATACTTTTTAAATGTTATACTGCCATTATTGTGACTAATAAAATTTGACCAGTTTTTAAAATACAAGCTGCCAGCAGATGGTGTCTGCATGGTTTGGAAGCCCTGCTTACTATTAAGAACTGAGGGCCAGAGAAAGAGCAGAGATGAACTCAGAATGGGCAGACAGCATTGACACATGAGCACAGACGTGGGGCTCCTTGTAGGCTCTGCTTGATCATGCTCCTCATAACATGGAATGTATGCTCTCCCTAATTTGTCTTGGAAAGATGATCTCTGCTCCCATGCTCTGGACAAGGGTCCTGAGTCCTGCTTCTGGGATGACATTGTGTCTCTCTGGGTTCCCTGTGGACTAACCACATAAAGCACTGGTGGCTGCCGGGGCCCAAGCTGCCCCTTAGTGCCCTTTCTCACTAAGGAACCTTTATCTCTCTTGACTGGGTGAAAACCAGCAGCATGCCAAGGCACAAACATGTATGCACATGCACGTGCACACACACACACACATGCACAGACACACAGATACACACACACACACACACACACACACACACACTTTGGTTTTTGCCAAACTATTTCTAGAGTTTTAGGAAAAATTATATTTCTAGCTAGAATTTCTGTTTGAATATTTGTAAGAGGGATTAGATATTAATAGAGTAAATACAATTAAGTATGTTTGACTCAGATTTCCATTCTAAAAATAACATTTTAGATAGACATTTCAGGACCAGTAAGCTGATTTTTTTTTTTTAATTCAAATCTCCTATAGCTCCCCCCTTCCCCTGCCCCATGTGGAAGGAAACAGCTTCTGGTCTGTCTACGTGAGGCCAGGCCAGGACCTTAGGACTTGTATGCTCCTGGCAGGAATGGAGAAGTAGGAGCCTCTTGCTTACATGGGAGCCAGAGCCAAGAGTCTGCTCTTTCTTTCCATCAGACTATCTGGCCCTTTGACCTATCAATTTCTAGGCATTTCCTCTACAGTTCCTACTGTGCCAGACTCCAGTCTGGGAATGGGAGGGAAAGGATATACAATTCCAGATCTATTTGTTATTGCTAAAGAGTTTACCGGCCTTAACAGAGGGAAAGAGCTTTGTTTAAGTTTCCACAGAGCATAATTAATGATTATTGACTGGTAAATGAAGAACAGGTGACACTCTGGATTAGAAGATAAATGATCCTGTGTTCTAGTGTGATAATGGGTTAGAAATTTGCCACGAAGCCTAGGCTGAGGGCATCCCCTCCTAATGCCAGATCATGTCCAGGAAACAAAGGCCCCTGTGTGAGGAGGATACAGCCATCGCCTCCGTGTTCAGCTGCACACACTGATCTGCTCCATTTGTTCTCTGATGGATGGCACAACCAAGGCGAGAGTTCACCCATTCTCACCTTCCTGTTCACATGTGGGATCACATGACCCATGACAGGATGGGCCACAGGCTGTGAGCAAATCACCAGCTAACTTTGGCTTCTGAAAGTAGAAGCAGTCTGGAGGTTATATGTTTTAGAGGTCAGTGTTCTCCTCTGTCTCTCAAGGAATCAAAGAGGAAAAGCAGGAGTCATCCTGCATTCTTTTGGTGCCCTTTAAGGATGTGACTGACTCAGCCACTTCCTCAGATACTTATTTACTTTCAGTCTTGACCTGATTACTAAGCCCTCCCTCCCCACACTCCTGCTTTTTCATCTATCCCACAGGGAGGAAAGCAAATTACTTAAGGGATGTACCAGAGCAAGATTCTTCCCCATGAAAATGTCCTTCAGTGGCAAGAGAACAATGCAATTTTCAACTCACATCTCAAATTTATTTTTCATTAAAGGCCTGTGAGGTTAAGGGAAATCTGATGCTATACAATTGACATTTGACAGTCAAGTTAAGATGGTATGGATATTATATTCATAATATGCTTTCTTGTAACTATATAGCTAAACTATCTGTCTTAAAAATCTAATCTAGAGGAAAAAAAACTTAACATTTAAAAGTTTCAGACAAAAACAGCCTTTCATAGCCTTCTGTTCAGCTCTTCAAATGATAAACGTGAATACAAGAGGTTCAGGAGGCCTTGTTGAAAGGCCGGTCTTCCTTGCTCAGGAAGTTACCAGCTCTAGTAGCTGCTCACAGTGGCCCAGTGAAGGAGAACACCCAAAGTACATCACCACAGACGACTGACTACATTGATTCCATGCATGCCTTTTGGGGTATGTGTGTGTTTGTCTTAAAAACCTGGATTCTACAATTGCTTCCACTTTGCCATTAATCTCCAGTTCGGTATCCAGGCTGCAAACACTGATTAACTGAGTTGGCGCCCATGAATAACAGGATTGGTTAATCAAGGTGATGTTTAACTATGTATATTTGACTGCAGCTTTTTTAAGCTTGGCATTTTTTTTTTTTTGCTTATGTGCTATTTTTATTTATTATATGTGTGTGTGTATGTGTTAGCTATCATAAAACAATGTTTATGTACATACATTCACAAAATATAAAGGAGAAAATCTAGGAAGTAACTCTAATGCATGTCATCTAGGCTGGAGGTGTAGCTCAGAGGAGAGCGTTTGCCCACCATGTACAACACTGTGGAATTAATCTTCAGTAAGAAGAAAAAAAATCAAAACAAACTAACTAACTCACCAAGCAATAAAACAAAAATCTATAATACAACAATGATTTTTATAATGTAAATTTTCTGGGCAGTGGTGGTACATACCTTTAACCCCAGCAATTGGAAGGCAGAGGCAGGTGGATGTCTGACTAGGCCCGGCTGTTCTACAGAGTTTCAGGATAACCAAGGCTATACAGAGAAACCTTGTCTTGAAAAAAAAAGAAAGAAAGAAAAAGTGAATCTGAACAAATTGAAAGTAAAGTTAGAAATAAAGGATGCCAGATGGAACTCTTCCTATGTATGCTTTATGTTTAGACTTTACTTTGCACAAGTTTTTTTTTGTTTTTTTTTTTTTGTTTTTTTTAATGAGAGTCTGGTAGTCACAGTTTGGGTTAACACCTTAGTGGATACAAGGTAGGCCAAGCCATAAACTATATGTAATGCCAGTAGGCTAGTTTCAGGATTAGCTCAGGAGAATCCCTCTACCACAACTTATTTGTTTGTTTTTGTATCCAAGATAGGCTTTCATCAAGTTCAGGCTGGCCTCAAACTGAACTCCTGATCCTCCTTGCCTCTACCTCCCAAGAGCTGGAACTGCAGGCATGTGCCATTATGCCTTGCTCTTTGATATGACTAAGAAACAAAAATCCCAATTAATAAAGAATTAAGAAATCCAATTAAGAAAAATAAAATTATGTAAACAAAATGAAGTAGCATTAAGAAAAAAAAAAAGGCCTAGCATGATGGTACTCTAAATTTATCCAGGGGCCAAACCAGTGGCATGTATACTCCACTGAGTAAAAGTCCTTTAGATATTTTAAAGATTCAGTTACTGAATACTAATAGATAAGAAAACTAATAGATAAGAAATTATTAAGATCAACAATTAATAAGTCAGACCTTATGAAATGGAAAAGCTTCTATAAGGCAAAGACAATGTTATTTGGACAAAGCAGCAGCCTACAGAATGTGAAAAGATTTTTACCGGTTCCACATCCAATTGAAGACTAATATCCAACACATAAAAAGAACTCAAGAAATTAGATAACAAAAATCCCCAAATAATCCAATTAAAAAAGGGGTACATATCTAAATAGAGAACTCTTTTTTTAATATTTATTAATTACACTTTATTCATTTTGTATCCCCCCATAAGCCCCTCCCTCCTCCCCTGCCGATCCCACCCTCCCTCCCCTTTCTGCATGCATGTCACTCCCCAAGTCCACTGATAGGGGAGGTTCTCCTCTTCTTTCTGATCTTAGTCTATCAGTTCTCATCAAAAGTGGCTGCATTGTCCTCTACTGTGGCCTGGTAAGGCTGCTCCCCCCTCAGGGGGAAGTGATCAACGAGCAGGCCAATCAGATTATGTCAGAGGCAGTCCCTCTTCCCATTACTATGTAACTCACTTGGACACTGAACTGCCATGGGCTACACCTGTGCAGGGGTTCCAGGTCATCTCCACAAATAGTCCTTGGTTGGAGTATGATTTTCTGGGAAGTTCCCTGTGTTCAAATTATCTTGTTCTGTTGCTCTCCTTGTGGAGTTCCCGTCCCCTCCAGCTCTTACTATTTCCCACTTCTTACATAAAATTCCATTCACTCTGCCCATCAGTTGGCCATCAGGCTCAGCATCTGCTTTGACAGTCTATACTGCAGAAGCTTTCAGAGGCCCTCTGTGGCAGGTTTCAAGGTTGTTTCCTGTTTTCTTCTGGCTTTCAGAGGCCCTCTGTAGCAGGTTCCGAGGTTGTTTCCTATTTTCTTTTTCTTCTGATGTCCATCCTCTTTGCCTTTCAGGATGGGGATTGAACATTTTAGTTAGGGTCCTCTCTTTTGCTTAGTTTGTTTAGATGTACAGATTTTAGTGGGTTAATTTATATTGTATGTTTATATGAGTGAGTATATGGACAACACATGCTGGAGAGGTTGTGGAGAAAGGGGACCCTCCTCCACTGCTGGTGGGAATGTAAACTGGTACAACCACTCTGGAAATCAATCTGGCGCTTTCTCAGACAACTAGGAATAGCGCTTCCTCAAGATCCAGCCATACCACTCCTAGGCATATACCCAAAAGAGGCGCAAGTACACAAAAAGGACATTTGCTCAACCATGTTTGTAGCAGCTTTATTTGTAATAGCCAGAAGCTGGAAACAACCCAGATGCCCCTTAACTGAAGAATGGATGCAGAAACTGTGGTACATCTATACAGTGGAGTATTACTCAGCAATGAAAAATAAGGAAATCATGAAATTTGCAGGTAAATGGTGGGACCTGGAAAGGATCATCCTGAGTGAGTTGTCCCAGAGAACTCTTAATAGAGGAAATTCAAATGGTTGAGAGCACTTTTAAGTAATGTTCAGCATCCTTAGTCATTAGGGAATTGTAAATCAAAACCACTTTGAGATTTCATGTTACAGCTGTTAGAACAGCTAAGATCAATGCCACAAACTCATGCAGGTGAGGATATGGAATAGGAGAACACACGTCCATTGCTGGGGAAGTACAAACTTACACAGCCACCACTGTGAAAATCAGTGTGGCGGTTCTTCAGAAATATGGGAACTTATCTCCTTCAAGACCCATCTATACCACTGTGGCAGTCTGAATAAAAATGATTCCATAGGCTCATAGGAACTTGCACTATTAGCAGTTGTGGCCTTGCTGGAATATTCGTGGCATTGTTAGAGGAAGTTTGTCACAGAGTTGAAGGTGGGAGGGTTGTTGGTATAATGTTCTTTTGGAATGTATTCACTTTACTCTTGTTTATTCAAGTGCTGATTTTTCTCCAAAACTCTTGTTTCAATCTGGACATTGCACTGTGATATTTATTTTAAGCATCACCTGTCTCAACTTTGTGTAAATATGCCAAAATAAAGCAACTAGCCAAATAATGTTGAGCAAGGGAAAAGAAGCAGGAAGAGAGGGAGGAGTCAGAGGACAGGAAGGTGGGAGGCAGAGGAGGAGGAGAGAAGGGCAGACAAGAGCTGGGAGAACAGAGGCAGGAGCAGAGATCTTGGAATGATGTGGAGAGATGGACTGGACCTAATATATCACTACCAGCTTGTTTTTTAAAATCTTTTTTATTGAAACAAAGCACTGAGTGGACAGACTCATGTGTGTATGTGTGTGTGTTTCCCACTAAATTTAATGGCATCTGCCTCACATTTAATAGTATATTGTAGCTCAAGTTATGTTTAAATTCACTGTTACAATAAAGCCGGTTTATCTTTTATTAACACAGTTTTTATTGTTCTTTATTTCAAAATGTTTTAGGGAGAATGTCGAATTCAAACAGTTCAGTTATTTAAATATATTTATTTCTTCATATCCATTTTTAAAGCATGTTTCAAAAGATTAAGGCTATAGCACAAACTGGATATAGTGTCCAACATCACACACTGTGAATAAGTGTGTGAAGAATCATCCTGTGTTATTTGGAAGCATGTGATGTGGCTCACGCTTGGAAGTCTAGTACTTGAAAAGTAGAGGCAGAAGAATCAGGAATTCCAGATCATTCTCAACTACATAAAAGTTGTGAATAATACATAAAAGATGAAAAAAATACATAAAAGATGGTCCTCTCAGAAGCCGTAAGTTGTCAAATAAAAGGGCCAGTGTTAGATGTGGAATACCCTCCCTCCCCCAAGTTGTTGGTTAGCAATATCCTAGAGATCCCTTAAACAATATAGAGTTTTCTCATTGCTCTTAGTTGTTCACTAGAACTTGATAGTAAGAGCCTATTGTTGAAAACACCAACTACTTTGGTCATGGGTCACTGGAAAATTATATTGGTATGAATCAGGAAGCTTCCTCCTTGCTGGCTAGCTTTCATGGTTCCAGAAGATGCTGTGTAGGCTACTGAGGGGAAAAGTGTCATCAACAGTCTCACCTAGAGGTGGACCCTGGGAACTACAATAATGATTGGCTGTAGGAAGATAAGCATAATATTGGCACAAGCGACATGGGGTAAACCAGCCATATTCTGATTGGATTTGATGCCTATTCCACAGCACGAGAAATATGACTGTTACTTCAAAGATAGCTAAGCATCCATGGTTGCAGAGCTCAGAGCTCCTGTGGGTAAACCTACAAATGCTATTTTGCTAAATGGAGATAGATATCTAAGTCATATTTCTATATTTATAGTTTATCACAGCTTTCACAACTCATAGAAAATTTTCTTTGTGCAGTGGACACTGGTAGTGCAGAAATTCTCAACTGATCAAACTGTAGAGAATAAATGCCAGTGGAATGTTCAGCCACCAATGACACATCATTGGGGAAAGTAGGGTGGAAAGATTGTCAGTGCCAGAGTTTAGGGAGGACTGAATTGAAACAGTGTCTTATGGACATGGCAGGACTGCTACATTCATGAGCTCACAGCACTTGTGGTTGCCTCCATAAGATGAAGCCAGTCAACATTCCAGCATGGAGTGGGGAAGGGCTCATTAACCCCTCCCCCTAAGTAAGAAGTTACTGGCAGAACTAGTGGCTTCTGAGAAAATGTTTCTTTAAGGGTATGGCCCTTGATAGTTCTACCATGTTCCAGTGTATGACACCACAGCTAGGAATATATGGTCAGTATAAATTGGACTTAGTGGGTCATTAAAAAAAAAAAAAGGAGGACACAAAGCATGGATAGTATAAAATGCATTGTATGAAAATTTCAAAGAATTAATAAACATATTAATTATAATACTTTGTACATATCTAGAAAAACATTGTGAGAACTAATGTTATGTTTTAAGTTTAAATTACTTAAGAGATTTGTAAAACAAAAATGCCTCCAACCTGTAAGGCTCACTTGCCCAAGGACAGATAACTTCTTGGAATACTAGGGTCTGTTGTTCATGTAAGGTAACAAGCCATATGTTTTCACTTTTGTAAGCAAGCTTGGTTGCTCCAACTGCACAGGATTTGCTTAGTGGAGGTACATAGGCAGGAACTATGTTAGGATGTATGCTTACCTCTGACTGGACAAAGACTGAAAAGACATAGCCTTGTGGGTGTTGCCTTTATAACCTCCTGAGTATGTAATTCAGGGCCATATTCTGGTAATCCAAGGTATAAACTTGGCAAATGCCCATTGTCCTGGCCAGTATTTAATAAAGTTTGCTTCAAATTTGGCTCAAAGATTGTGGTAGTGGTCTTATTCTTACCCAGCGTAATTAACAATTTCTTTAAAATAATTTTGGTTTACTACTAGTGGACAAGCCTTAAATATAAATAGAATTGAGATAGTACTTAACACATGTGTAGTTTAAGAATCTATGAGTAAGCCGAGCTTGGTGTCACAAGCCTGTGATCCCTGCACTCAGGGAGGCAGAGGCAGGCAGATTGCTGTGAGTTCAAGACCAGGCTGGTCTACAAAGTGAGTCCAGAACAGCCAAGGCTTCACACAGGGAAACCCTGTCTTGAAAGAGAGAGAGAAAGAGAGAAACAGACAGAGAGAGGAGAGAAAGGAGAGAGTGAAAGAGAATCTATGAGTAATTAAAACTTTTCAGGTTTAAAAAAGGACTCTGAGTGAAAATTAAACAATGAAAATAAATGTTAAACTGATCAATTGTGGCTGGATTAAACCATTCCAAAACATGGAGTGACTTCAGTTTTTTGTTTCCCAGAACTTCTGGAGGGCTCAGAGAACATAGCTCATCTTGATTCCTGGTGATACTGGCTATGTGGAATGGTGATGACTTCCCTCCCAGCCCTGGGTGCTTACTGTGACCTACATTTGGGACTCCTCATAGTCATTCTTCACTGACATGGTCTCCCATCATTTACCAGCCTAGCCCAAACTTCCTTACATGGTAGCTGCTCCCAGGAAGGTGAACAAGGCCTATAAAGGGCTTGTCCTAGAAGCTGCTGTCACTTTCTGGGCAAGGTTTGGTTACAGTCAGTACACTATCAAACAAAGGGGGAAATAGAGTTTCTCTTCCTAAGGATAGAAAGTCATCCTGCAAAAAGAGGAGCAGGATGGGTAGGGTTATCACATCTACTTCTAGAAGAACCTACAACAAATGGATATTGTTTGAGGGCTGCAATGCTGGATGAATGTTTAGGTATTACAGCAAAATCCTACAGCTATGTGCATTTGAAACAGGGTCTTAGGATGGCCTGGAACTTTCCATGTAGCTCAAGCTGTCCTGGTACTGGAAAGAGTCCTGCCCTGCCCCTTTATCACATCACAGGAATGCATTGCCACTCCAGCCTCTACACTTTCAATTTCTATGCAAAGTTCCACATATCTCCTTAAACTGTCCAATCACCAGTTTATACGATGGAAAAATAATTCAGACTGGCACCTGGGATGTAGAAGCTCACTTTTAGGTCACTAGTATAATTTGACAAATGTTCTAAATTCACTACTGTCACAACATGCTTCCCAGAAGTAGTTGTTTCCTGGAGCACACCCTGCCACCTACCTCAGCCAGGTGTTTCCAATTACCTGCTCCCACTCAAATACTCAGGTAAGCCATTCTAGAATTAGAGTCTGGCTCTAATTCCTAGGACAATATAGAAGTCCGAGGAATGGTAGAGGAAGTTTCTTTACACTTATGAGCACCTGACTGGCTACCTCCCTGCTCTTGGCTTCTGGCTGTGCTACGTAAATCTCTTCTAATCCATTTGACTTTCAACAACCATACTCATCAAGCCCGTCCAAACCATCTGAGTCTGATCTTGAGACTATAACTTCCGGGTTGATTCTATAATCCTTTCAATAGGTCCTGGTGTTGCCACAGGCCTCTTCTTTCCAGTAAATAAAAATTATTATTCCATGTTTTAATATACATGGCAGGATCAGCCTAAACATAAAGGTTTTAAATTTTTCTATCTGCTACATTACAAAAGCAAGAAGTAGCTAGTCTTAATGTTTTATTTAATTCAATATAGTTAGTATTTTATTCTGATATAAACACTATCTAGGTATTCTTGCACTTATACCATAGCTCAAACCAGAAGATCTCAGTGGCTATATGAGGGCATGCCATGCTGGGCAGCACAAGGCAAAAAGCAGGCTTTAAATTAAGGAAAGAGAGTTAGCCTTCTATATGAGACACTCCCCTAAACCTGCTTGAGAAATCACACATCTGGAGAAATAACCCTACCTCTCCTCCATCTACATTCAGTGTGTGGACTACCTGACTTCTGCATCCATTTCACCAGTCATGTCAACCTAGGAAAGCAAATAAGCTTGACAAATAGTATATCTGAGTTTTCCTTTATTGGCAGTGACATCTGAATGCCTTCCTCAATTATCTACAAAGAGGCAAGGATAGCAAATATCCTATTTCCTGCCAGAATACCTGTGATAAACATCAAAAGAACATTTATGGTTTTGGTGAAATGTGATAAAGATGGCAGGAATTCTCAAATATTGGCATATATCAAAATGATCTGGAAGACCAAAACGAATTGCTGGCTCTCCTTACCCTAGGAGAGTCAAACTGAAAGGCCTGGGTGGCTCCAGAGAGCATGCATATGCAACAAATTCACGGGGAAGCTGCAGTGCTGATTGTATACCCAGAGCTCTACTGGGGCATGTCTGGTACCAGACCACCTGGGATTCAATTCCAGTGTGCTGCTTACAGGTAACTGTGGGCAGGCTAATCGACAATCAGTTAAAGAGTATCTTATCTTATGGGGTTTTTACAAGAACAAATTAGCTAACATCTAAAGTGTCTGTCTGCAAGTGTGCCCAGGACATAGGAAGTGCTCAAAAACAATTATTTATTATCAAGAGAAGGATGATGACAATAACTATGTAGCTTGTGAGAATGACTGGTCCATTGCCATGACAAAACTCTTGTACCTATAAATGGCAAAGGGGAGGATGGCCTACTGGGTGGGGTGAGTTAAAGCCCAAGTCAGTTAGTCAGAGCCACAGAATTTTATAGCTGGAAGGGGCCTCAGAGATGTTCTCATTCAATTCAACTCCTTCTAAAGATGAAGCAACTGAAACCAGAGAGATTAAGTGGCACGCCTACAGTCACACATCCACTTCAGTGCAGAGCTGGGGCTGGAGCTCCAGTTCTCCTCAAGGGCTTTCTGCTGTACTTCTCTAAAGCACTTCCTAGAAAAAATATCATAAGGGCAGGCAAGGAACTAGTGTAGGCTCACCCAGACAGCAGACTAGTCTCTATACTTACACAGAAAAGACATAAACTGGCAGTGTTTGAGAGACAGCAGTCCTGGCTCCTTTCTAAAGTTTCTCCTGTAAGTAAGACAGGCTCCACCTACCACTCCAGCTGAAGGTGAATCAAAGGCAGCTGTCACTGAACCAGGTGACCTGTTACTGTGCTTCCTGACAAATCAACCTCTTGGCAAGTTTGGATCAATCATAGTTTCAGTGACATAGATACTGAGCCAATCCAACAGGACAGTGCCCACTGAGGCTGCTGAAGTCTGGTCCCTACTGATGCAGAGGAAAGGCTTGCCCAGAGGAAGTAAGCCCAACACAAAGAAGGAAACTTATAGGACTAGAGGAGTTAGACTGGAAAATGAGAGAATAGGACAGAGTCATTGAGCAAAGTAGGTCTTACTTTCCATGCCTGAGAAGTATCCCAGGGCTCCTGTGACAAATCTCCTTCTGCTTTATTGAGCTGGTTTCTGTTCTGTGTGCCAACAAACTCGAATGAAGAGAGCTAGAAGCCAAGAATGAGTTAAAGACTTGCAAGTCTAGGGATAAGTCAGATATCTGCTCTGAGGGGTGAATGGAGGATTCGTTGGGGAAGTACCATGTGCCTAGTGGCAACTCAAGTATACCCTGCCATTGGAGGAGGTGCCAGCATGAAAGCAGGAGTATTGCTCATCAGTGTGTTGCTCTCTGTGACCATCCTTCAGCCCCTGTGTAACAATACTAGCAATAGTGAACAAGATTGACCACCATTTTAGAAATTGGCAACCTCGTATCCCATTTGACTTATTCACTGAAACTCTTCAAGTATGTAGCCCTAGAGAATCCAATTACAAAAGTCACAGTGTCCAGTTGAAAGTTACTCATCTATTAGATTTTTAAAAATACACTTGTATGGAATAGCTATGAACATTTTCCCTTTAACTTTATTTGCTAAATTTGAAAATGCCCACTATAATCAGTAGCTGAGCTCTGTAAACGTGGGTGGTCAAACTGCTCTACCTGCCTTGGTTTAGCTTGTGCTCTTCAAGTGTCTGTTAGAAAGATTCTTAGATGCTGGCTCTGTAATGTTCTTGATCAATGGAGATTAAAAAGGGGAGATATCCATATTTAAGAAAATATTTACTGTAACAGTTATGTGTGAGTACAGTGACACAGAAGAAATCATTCAGCACACACACACACACTCTCCTTTCCTCAATAAGAGCAAATTCATACTAAACAAATTAAAACTAAGAACAAAAGAACCCATTTTGTTCTCTAATATTTAAAATACAAATACACAGAGGATCAGGGGATACTTTAAAGAATTTAAAGCATATAACTACACAAAATTTTTAAGGAATCTTTAGAGAAATCCAGAAATTACTAAACCCTGGGAAATTACTATATGGTTTTTGGTGACTAACATTTCAATAGTGTGACCAGTATTAATGATTGTTCAATATTATTAACACACACACACACACACACATATCACAATACGTAATATAACCTAGGCAAATGTAAAAGACTGTGATCTAAGTGGACTCTTTTCTGTTAATATAACAAATTTTTAACATTCATTTCATGTGACTGAACAAACAATATTATTATTGTTTTCTTGAACACTTTCTTTGTGTTATTTTTTTTGCTATGTCAATGAGTGTCAAAATGTTGTTTTTTCAATATATGAAAGTATCTGCGTACAGCTTTATTACTGATCATCAGATATTGGCTGGAGGCAGAATAAAACAGATACACTGCAGTTGGAAAATCTCACTAGTAATGAAAAGTAAGATTCTAACACATTTAGTTTTCCTGACAAGTATACAATGATTTGTTTGCCCAACAACTGGTGATACTAAAAATGATGCTGTTGGGGGTTGGGAGGCACAGAAACTAAAAAAGACAAATCTAGAATCTTTACTTTTCAAAAAATAACACAGAAAGCCAGTAAGAAAAATGCAAAAACTCCAAAATGAAGCTCTGATATCTTGACATAACTCAAAGGCAATGCAATACAAACAGAAAGGCCAAGATATTCTGTGTTTCGGCAGCAGCACAGATGCACTGGTAGTTTCTATCAAGATTTTTAGCTTTTCTCTATTGTCACATACTCACTGCTTGCCATTTTTTTTTATCTCAATTATCAAGGATGAAATGTCCACAATCAGGTATTCAAAGTACTATTCATTTTTTTTCTTTTCCTAATACTAATATCTTGTCATTTGGTGCTGACTGAAGAGACGAAATGCCTGTTCTTTCACAGAAGGCTCCTCTGGCTGATGTGTTACTCACGATGAAACTGAGGGCTGTACCCAGGCTGTGGTTGGGACAGCACAGCTCAGAGCTGGCTGCCAGGCAGGCGAGTGAAGGCCACGCTCACATAGCGAGCAGCCAGACCAGCCTTTCAAGTCAAGTGTTGGCTTGTAGACACATCAGTTAATCAGCTATGAAATCACCACCACAATGTACTTATTGATCACACAGGGCTAATGACGCAACTCTTGGCCTGGAGAGGATGTGTGCTTCATTCTCTCAGCCTCCAACCTTTAGAGAAAGAGAACTTTGAGTAGTGTTTATGAAAGGCAGATACTAACTGTGACTTGAACCTTCCTGGGGAGCTGGGCAATGTGAGGTCCTCCAGTGGCATGTTCTGTGCCCAGCACATTTGCACTCACTGCTCTCAAAGAACTAGATGGTATTTTTCACTGCATTGTGCTTTGGAGAAAAGTTTTCAGAATGCCTTAAGCTATCAGGATTCAAACTAAATTCCAGTTCTATTTCTCTAGATTATAGATTTTACATTTGCTTTGAGATCCTCAGGAGTGCTGCTCATTTTATTAAAGTATGGCATCAAAGAGAATCTATTCTATTCTAGAAAATTAAAAACTAGTATTTTAAAGAGCAGACAATTTTGAAGTAGTAGTTTACATGCCTCCAGACCTTGGCACACTCCTTCCAGTGAAGCAGGAGATGTGCACTGTAATCCTGCTGTACACCCTACTGCTTCTATAAATTTCATTCTGAGAAGAAAAACCAAGGTAGGTGAGGATGATGAGGGACTGCCAGACCTGCTCTGAGATACTATGAGGTAGGCTATGGGACACTCAGAACATAAACCAAGTTGTCTCTATCCAACTGACTGGCTCCAATGTTCTGTCCCCTAGACTGTATCCTCTGAGGTGCAATAACAAAGAACAAATTTGGTTTTGAGTAGAGTAAGAAGATGGAGCATAGGCTGAAGAGTCAGTGAATTAAGTCTTAAAGATAAACTTCTTGTAACTCAATTCTTCAAAGATACAGAAATAAAGCCCCAGAGACTCCCTGAGAGAGCTTATCTGCCTCCTAAGAAGCAAGCCCCTTCAGGGTACTCTCCTTGCTATCAGGCTGCATTGCACAGATATTAGAGAATGAGTCAGTGTGAGAACAAACAAACTTGATTAAGTGACAGTACAATGATTGCTCCTTCCTTTCTCTTTTCTTTCACACAGATTGCTTTGTATGTAATGGACTCAGGAAAAACAGGAATTAGAAAAAAGAAGTAGGGAAAAGCCCAAGTATTGTATTCTGACCAGTACAATGGACTGCGTGTTTGCTTTGGGGTAAGCAATAAGGACAACAGGACATCCCAGTTGGCATCATAGTGACTCAAATATATGTAAAAGCAACGGAAACCAGATTTTGTCTGCAGGACACATTGCTGTCTCCCACTTAGTGTTAGATTGGAACTTTGCTAGAGGCACCATGGAAAGGGGCAGGGACTAACTATTTGCTCTTAAATATGAACAATGCCCTTTACTATAGGCCACAGAGAGATACATGCCAGGAGGAGACAGTGCCACCTGCTGGTACTGCCCCTGCAACCCTCTTCTAATTGGAGGTTCTCTAGGAGGACCCTGGGTTAAGATGATCAATCCTCATTCAGAAAGGTAAACGGGATGTTCATTGGAAGAGGGAGAAAACAGGGAACAGGACAGGAGCCTATCACAGAGGGCTGGCTGTGCTGAAAGATTAACCAGCAGGGTATCAAAGCAGATACTGAGACTTACAGCCAAACTTTGGGCAGACTACAGGGAATCTTATGAAAGAAGGGGTAGATGAATGACCTGGAGGGGACAGGAATGCCACAAGAAGAGTAACAAAGCCAAAAAATCTGGGCCCAGGGGTCTTTTCTGAGACTGATACTCTAACCAAGGGCCCTGCATGGAGATAACCTAGAACCCCTGCACAGATGTCGCCCATGGCAGCTCAGTGTCCAAGTAGGTATCCTAGTAAGGGGAACAGGAGCTGTCTCTGACATAAACTCAGTTGCTGGCTCTTTGATCATCTCCCCCTGAGAGGGAAGGAGCCTTAACAGGACACAGAGGAAGACAATGCAGTCAGTTCTGATGAGACCTGATAGGCTAGGGTCAGATGGAAGGGGAGGAGGACTGCCCCTATCAGTGGACTGGGGAAGGCGCAAGGGAAGAGAAGAGGAAGGGGAGGTGAGATTGGGAGGGGATGAGGGAGGGGGATACAGCTGGGATACAAAATGAATAAATTGTAATTAATTAAAAAATTTAAAAAAAGGAGAGGCACTCTGCTCTAGACTGTTGTCTTCTTCTACTTCTTGGAGTACAACTACTAGGGCTGGAGTTTAAGAGTTAAGAAAATGTATTTATTTGTTTGAAATAATGCTGTTCTCAGTAATAAAAGCAATGTGGGCAACTTAGAAATCTTTTCTGCAACCACATATGCCCTTTTATACATGATAGAAGGTACCCTTTACATCTATGAAAAGACTTGTGAGAGGAAATGTAAAAACATGAACTCAAAACAAAACAGTGTCCCTTAAAGGAGGAATGGATACAGAAATTGTGGCACATTTACACAATGGAGTAGTACTCAGCAATTAAAAACAAGGAAATCATGAAATTTGCAGGCAAATGGTGGGAACTAGAAAAGTTCATCCTAAGTGAGGTATCCCAGAGGCAGAAAGACACACACAGTATACTCACTTATAAGTGGATACTAGACATATAATATAGGATAAACCTATAAAAATCTGTACATCTAAAGAAGGTGAGCTAGAAGGAGCACCCTGGGTAAGATGATCAATCCTCATTCAGAAAGGCAAACAGGGACAGACATTGGAAGACTGAGAAAACAGAAAACAGGGCAGGAGCCTACTATGAGGGACTCTGAAAGACTCTACCCAGCATTATATCAAAGCAAGTACTGAGACTCATAAACAAACTTTAGGCAGAGTGCAGGGAATCTTAGGAAAGAAGGGGGCAAGAGTAAGACCTGGAGAGGACAGACAAGGAGAGCAACAGAACCAAAATATCTGGGCACAGGAGTCTTTTCTGAGACTGATACTCCAACCAAGGACTATTCATGGATATAACATTAGAACCCCTGCTCAGATGTAGCCCATGGCAGCTCGGTATCCAAGTGGGTAGCCTAGTAAGGGGAACAGGGACTGTCTCTGACATGAACTCAGTGGCTGGCTCTTTGACTGCCTCCCCCTCAGTGAGGTACAGCCTTACCAGGCCATAGAGGAAAACAATGCATCTAGTTCTGATTAGACTGGATAAGCTAGTGTCAGATGGAAGGGGAGGAGGACCTCCCCTTTTTATGGACTTGGAGAGGGGCATAAGAAGAGATGAGAGAGGGACGGTGGGATTGGGAGAGCAGGAGGGAGGGGGCTATAGCTGGGAAACAAAGTGAATAAATATAATTAATATAAAAAATAAAAATTTTATTAAAAAAAGACAATACAGTCAGTCTGGGGAAATGGCTTATTTGGTAAAGTATTTGCCATGCAAGCATGAGGACCTGAATTCTTTTTCTAGTACAAACATGAAAAGGCAGGAATGGTGGCATGTGCTTTAATGGAAATGCTGGGGGTGCGAACAGACACTGGACGATCCCCAAGGTTCACTATAGCTAACCTAGCAGATCAGTGAGCTCTAGGTTCAGGGAGAGACTCTGCCTCAGAAAGAAAGGGAGATGGTCCCTGAGCAAAGATACCCAATGTTGACCTCTGGTCTCTACACACATGTGCTTCTACTGTGTGCATGTGTACTTAATAACAACTAGGAATGGAAAAACCCAAAACATGTACAGGAGGTGTGAGCTGACTGAGATGGCTACAGAGGTAAGAAGTGAGGCAGGAGAGTGTGTCCATCCATCCAAATGTAGTATTGTAGGGAAATGGATGGACATGGAAGAACAGTCTTCTCACTATATTGTGGAAAGAACTCAGCTAGGTTTGTGGCTGGGTAGGCTTGATGCTTTAGACTAGTTCCTTTACTTATTTCCCCTCTGATTTTGTTACAAAGGCAGGAGAGTTTTAGATATCCCTTCCAATAATATATTGAAAATAGTTTGTGATCTACCAAATATTATTGTTATTATAAACGATAATATTATTGGAGAGAATTCCTGGGTTACTATCTGAGAGATCAGTGTTCCATAATGACCCTCAAGATATGATGTGATAATTCCCTGGGATGTTATCATACCAAACATAGAAACACAGTATTTTTCAGAGCGCTAATTCTTTTAAAATGCATTTTAGAACAGAATCTGGGCCTTCAACATTTCATCCTTAGGAATTTGACTCCCTGTCTAAAATATGTAGGGTAGGGTTACAATTTGAAAAAAAGCACAACCCGCTGGTTATATATACATGTATATATGTATATTCATGTGTGTCAAAAATAAATTTGTATTATACAGAGAGACATTTCCACAGGGTAGGGGTGGAGGTGGCCTTGTTTTCTCAATGGTGAAATGTGTTACTTGTTGATAAATGGCATGCCTTTGTTAAAAAGCATTCTAAATAGTAATCTAAACTTTAACAAAAATATATTTCACCTTACCTTCTCAGTGAGGAAGACCTGCAGGTAGCATCTAAACAAAAGGGTAAGCAAAAGATTTAAACAAATCAAATCCCTTAAAAGGTAGATACCAAATTAAAACCAAACCAAAATAAAACAAACAAACAAAACCTTTTAAAAACTGATCACAAGCTGCAGATTGTGCTGTTTGGAACCAGAATGCAATGTAAGCATACCAGAACCCTAATGCCATCCTTTATTCAACATCATTTTCCTAATTATCTTGGCCTAAGTGTTTCCAAGCTTTACTGTTTATTTTGGCAGAAGGCCTCTTAGCTCTTCTATTCTCTTCCTAGAGCTGGGATGGTGTTAACAAGGTTGGGTAGGAATACAAGCCATTACTGAAACATTGAGGGCTGTGGTCTGAAATCCTTTCAAATAGGTAAGAGAGCAACTGGGCTGCCTGAGCTCAGGAGAGAGCTAAGCCTCCTAAGTGTTCTTTTGCCACAACTCTGCTAATAATTAGGAGACTTTCCCCAATACTTTTGTTAAAAACTAAACAAAACAAACAAACAAACCCAAAAACCAAAATAAAACAAAAAAACAAACACACACGTGAGGTTCACTTTGTTGTTTAAATTTACAGATGGAGAAACTGAGACATGCTTAGAAGTCTGACCTGCAACAGGATCACATGGCGACTGAGCAGGAACACAAGGCGAATTTCCTGCTCCCTCAGCCAGTTTTCCACCCCTTCTACCCATCGAAATGAAACAGCAGAAGCTTAGTTTTTGATAAGCAGCTCCATGAAAACACATTCTGTGCCAGATTCTTTCTGGTGCCCAAAGACACTCCCTGATGGGGCTGCGGGCTCACTGAGCCCTTTAACTCCTTCATATCCTGGGGACAGGGCCTGGAGATAGAGAGGCCTTGGGAAGGCTTCTCCAAGATTCCATCCAGAGCCCTTCTTTCTTCCTGCCCCATACCTCTATTTCTAATGTCAAAGGCTGAGGTGTGGAAGCCTTTTGACTGACTTCTTTGAAATATACCTGGTCTCCTGATGATCTTCTTGACTTCACCCAGAGCTGCATACTTCCTCTTTCACTGTGGTTAGATGGCTCTGCTCTTTGAAAGCTACATGAAATGGGAGGTGAGTGTCTAAAGCAGAGAATGATTTTGTCTTAACAAACAAATCAGGATGTTTGATTTTGTGATGGTGATGATTATTGTGATGGTTCTCTCAGTCTCTCCCTCTACTCCCTTTCTCTCTCTTTGTACAGAGAAAGTTAAAGTTATAAACTTACGCTAATGGGCATGATATCACTGGAGAACCTTTGAGAGCTGGTGGGTTTGTTTGGGCTTTAGCAGTAAGGAAAGCAGGCTTCCAAGCGGTGTTCTTCCTACCTGGGAACGTCCTCAGTGTCAGAATCCACACCTTCTGACTTGGGAGCCAAGTCTCTAGGGTCAAATAGTGAAGAAAGGATACCTTCAGAGTCACAAAGGAAGCCAAGGAAGGAATGGGGCGGTATATTTATGTCTCAGCCTCTACTTTCTCCTGAACAAATTGCCTTGCTTTGAAAAGTGGCTTTTCAATTTTGTACAGAACCAGACAGAGGATCTGAGATGGTCCAGCTACTGCCCATAAGTTCCCTTCCTGAGATGCAATCAGCTTGAATTTCCAGAAGACTGTTCCCACAAAGGAGCTGAATCAGCCTCACCAGAACTTATGGTTCCATGTGGGCTGCCATCTACCTTGCTAAAAAACAAAACAAAAACAAAAAACCAGGGTTACATTAAAAACAAAATTTTAAACTGTAACAACTGTCTGATGCCCTGACTACACTGAAAGATAAAAGCTGGGGCATTTCAGCAATCTGGCCTTAAAGGAATTCCCTAAGAAGTTATTTCCTCTAAGTAATCTAACTGAAATGTAAAGTTGAGCAGGGAGCCCACACCATCTTCTCATATACTGTCCATGCACTGAACACTGGATTTTCTCTAGTTTAGCAGAGAATAACATTAATAGTTTATAAAATGTGGCTTTTTAGGTGTATTTACAGTATGACTCCATATTTAATGATACTCATTTTCTAAAATTCTTTACATAGGAAACATAAACCATGAAAGGAAATATGATTTTAGAACTAGAAACATATCCTAGACCCCTCTTTTATTTTGCTAGATGCAGAGAAAATCTTCTCTGCCACATACATACTTATGAAGCAATTGCTCATAGATGTCTTATGTACTACAAACAATACTGTGAAGGTCTAGTCCTGAAGAATATTTGAAAAGCCTAAATACTAGTTCATCTAGAGTCAATTCAGAATGTTTCAAAGAACCAGAGACAGCCAGAATTAAGAGCACTCTGCCCATCCTTCTGAATGTACTTCAGATAACAGCAAGAGACAAAGACAAAATGTGCCTCAGCTGGACCTCCCTTGAATTCTCTGAGCTGCCACTTCTCTCCAGTCCCCAGGATGACCTCTGAGTCAAGCCAGATGGGACTGAGAGAGACGTCAAGTAAGTGCTGAAAAGGTGACTTGAGGCTCTGGCAGCTGAGTCTGGAGCTAGTTTCTTTGCAAACTCTCTGGGGGTTGCTGCTTTCCAATTTCTTAGGAATGTTTAATTCTCCTCATCCCTTCACTGCATCTCCTCTGGAGAGGTCAGGGAAGCCTGTGACATCCCCGGAGGGCACTGCCTAACTAAATTAGCATGAGATAACTTTGGACTCTCTCCCAAACATAAAAATACAAGGGAGGGAATTTCATTAAAAGCAGAAGACTAGGTGATCCAAGTTAATCCCAACTTTAAGCTGCTGTAGCAATGCTGGCTGTTTATATTTGACTTTCCTGTGACAGTTCATTGATTGCAGTGCCATCCATGAGATACATGCATCGACCACTGGTGGTCAAACCACCAGTGTAATAGAGGTATAAAGTGAATACACTGGTGTTAAAATATGTTTATGGCTTATTTACACGTTTCTTCGTGAAGCAGAAGATCCAAAGTCAAAAACTAAACATTTCAGTACTTTTGTTTTTAATTATCTTTAAACTCACAAAAACAGGAAACTTTCATAGGTAATATGAGTCATTAACTATATGTATGTGTGTAAACATTGAAATATCTAAGGCTTTTTAGTAAGGCATAAAATGCCGTGGGGAAATCCTTTCTGTTAAATCTAGAAATTTTGAAAGAAACATTGTAAAATTTAAAATGACAATACAATGAGATATGTATAAAGCTAGTGACTTGATCATTTGTGTCTTCATTTTTTAAAATTATATTTAATTTTTTTGGATATAGCTATAATATTATTTATCCTTCCTTTTTCTGCCTCCAGAACCTCCCATATATTATTCTTTATTCTCTTTCTAATTCATGGCTTCTTTTTTTTAAAATTGTTGTTTTATGTGTGTGTGTGTGCGTGTGTGTGTGTGTGTGTGTGTGTGTGGTCCTAAATATATAAATACAAGCTGCCCATAAAATGTTAGTTGTATATGTATGCTTTTAGGGCTGATCATTTAATATTGGACAAACAGTTGGTACAATCTTCCTCCAGGAAAGACTATTTCTCCTGTCCTCAGCATTCCTTAGCTGTCTGTAGTTCTTTGTCTAGGGTTGAGGTCTCATGAGTTTTTACCTCTCAGCATTTGTTATGTCTACTGGTACCATTCTTGTTCAGGTCATGTTAGGCAGCCATGTTGGTTTGGCTTCAGGGGTGTAGCTACTGACATTTCTAGGAGACAAAATCTCACAGCAAACTATTATTCCTCTGGCTCGGTAATCTTTCTACCCTTCTTCTGAAATGATCCCTGAACCTCAGGTTCAGGAGTTGTGCTGTAGATGTATCTGTGCATTCTAAAAATTTTAATTTCGGAAGTGGCAGTTGTCCACAGATTGGGAGATAAAATGTTGGAGAATACAAATTTGTGTACCTATCTTGAATTTTTATCTACTAAAAAATGATCTATTATTACTACTGTCTCACTGTATGGCTTGCTTTGCTTTTCAGTAGGTTAACCACCCTCCAAAGAATAGTCATGAGTCACAGTCATGGGTGTATGGGCACCCAAACTAGAAACAGTAGACGATAGGTAAAAAAGAGGACAGTAAATTGGGAGGTGATGCATGTTGATGTGGGAGGAGTAGGGAGTGAATAAATTGTATGCATGTATCAAATTTTTAAAAACTAATAAAAACATTACATTAAAAACTGTGAAGAACACAGCAGATTTTTTTTTTTGAATTGGCTGAAAAAAATCTGACCGTGTCATTCAAAAACATCTTTTGTAATTTGTGAAAATTGAATTTATAATTATTATTTACCTGCTGACAATTTATAGACTAAAAGAGATATGCTTGGGTTTCTCAGTTTTGTGTAGTTTTGACATTGTCCATTTAAAACAATGTGTTTGTATGTGTGTGTCTGTAAGTGAGCACGTGCATATGGGTGTGGCTCACCATGTAAGCCAGAAAAGAGCACCGGATCCAATGGAATTGGAGTTACAAGTGGTCATGAGCCACTTGACATGGAAGCTGACGTCTGATCCCTGGTGTTCTGCAACAGCAGCAGGCACTCTTTACTTCTGACTCATCTCTCTTGCCCAGCATTTTCCATTTTGGATTCCTTTCGCTATTACTTGACTACCATAAGAGATAACATGCAGTATGTATAGGTTGAGGGAAATGACTTACTCTGATTGTTTCGTATTCTGTAGGCAGCAAGTGTGCAATAAAAACTGTTTGCTACTTTAAGTTATATTTTATTTTAAGTTAGCTACCTACTGGTATAATTAGTTCCTAGAAAAGCTCTCTATTTTGACTTGGTGAGTTTGTGTAACATGCTAACATTTCATGATGACTAACACACAGCAACACACACTATATACTGGCAGCAGGAAGGTGAAAATAAAGAGGAAATAGACCATTCTTCCACAACCCTGGATATAGTAGAGCTATACAATCTAAGCTATGAGTAAATAAAATTAAACTGTCTGAATGTCAAATGTCAAAAAGTGAGTTAAGAAAATCCCTCAAATCAGGAGAGAAAGGGGGTACTTGAGCTCATGGTGACTTACTTCTTATAGAAAGTACAAGTTAAATACACATTGCAGAAATAAAAACAACCCAGGAAATGCAGGGATGGGGCTGACTGTTATTCCTACTCCCTCCATCATGGGTATTTTGAATATGGCTAGTGAAATCCTTGGTTATAGAACTGTGCCATTAATTATTTAATTGCCCAACAGGACAACTGAAGTGGAAGCTTCAGCCTCATTTGTTTTAGTGTCTAACAAACCAAAATCCATTAATTCAGACAATAGTCAACTTAAATCTATATTTCTGATAATTTCATTTTTTTTGGTAAGAATACTAAATAGAATCTTCCGGCATTTCATAGTTATCTCCATAATTTTTCAAAGAGGTTATTAACTTTACTTATGTCATGGATCCCTTTGAGAATAGGAGAAAGTGAAAATTCCCCCTTTCATGAAAACCACATAAATATGTAAATGCACACATGGGTATGTTCCTGTGTAATATTTCGTGGAATCGACTGATCTCTTTAGACACTGTGTTGTAAATTTTTGAATTATAGAAATGAAACCACGATTTCCACTGGACTTTGCTGAAGATCAACTTTAAGGTACTAAAGCAATGAAGGTTCATTGAAATATAAGAATCGAGACTTGACTACAAGACAAATACAGGCTAAAACCAGAGATGTTGTCCACAGGACTGCCCAGAGTGGTTATGGGATGGCAGCTTCCTGCTCACAGATCTGGAGGCTGTGACATGACCTCCAGAACAGGGAAGAAACAGTGTGTGGGACAGTGCTTGCTTTGTCAGGGGAAGGCGCTGTGTAAATGTTAGTTGTTGGTTTTATGAAGTCAAATTTGCCTTCCTGTTTTGGGAGCCAACTATTGACTAGTAAAGCAAATTTTTTTTCTACTAGAAATTTGAAAGTAAGATGTCAGATAATTGGAATCATTCAATGTGTCTTCTTGATGACCACAAAAGATCATTTACTTAGACTAAGCAAAAGCCACCAGTCAACTGTTTTGATAATGTTTCTCAAAAACTGGTGAGAAACGGA
Organism: Psammomys obesus; assembly: GCF_907164565.1. NCBI lineage: Eukaryota > Metazoa > Chordata > Mammalia > Rodentia > Muridae > Psammomys > Psammomys obesus. The sequence goes on from NW_026594462.1 coordinate 4,582,198, forward strand.
ATTGCCTGCCACAGTGCTAACAGGATAGGTCTTCCTGAGTTCTCAGCCTGGCGCTCAGCCTGAGATTTGATAGAAATGTTGATATGAGCTTTTCTCCTCATTTTCAGACAATTCAAGCCATGTTCAATCTGCAAAAAATAAGCTACTCCCATATCCTTTATTAGTTTGCATATTATATTAAAAATAAGTAAAAGTTATATGCTTATAAGACAAAGCCACTTTTAAAACATAATTATTTAATATAGGATAATCATACTAAATTCTGTACACCTAAAGAAGCTATGCAAGAAGAAGGACCCTGGGTAAGATGTTCAATCCTCATTCAGAAAGGCAAACGGGATAGACATCAGAAGAGGGAGAAAACAGGAAACAGGACAGAAGCCTACCACAGGGGGCCCCTGAAAGACTCTACCCAGCAGGGTATTAAAGCAGATGCTGAGACTCATGGCCAAACTTTGGGCAGAGTCCAGGTAATCTTATGAAAGAAGAGGCAGATAGAAAGACCTGGAGAGGACAGGAGCTCCACAAGGAGAGCAACAGAACCAAAAAAATCTGGGCCCAGGGGTCTTTTCTGAAACTGATACTCCAACCAAGGACCATGAATGGAGATAACCTAGAACCCCCACACAGATGTAGCCCACAGCAGCTCAGTGTCTAACTGGGTTCCCTAGTAAGGGAAACAGGGGCTGTTTCTGACATGAACTCTGACATGAAATCACACTTAGTCACAGAGTAAAATAAAAGAGTGTGTTAGAGACTCCGTGGGAAAGGCCATCTTTTGGGGTGCTGCATCTCTGTCGTGCACTGTGCTGTCTAGTCAGCACAGGGGTTAGCTTATAGACACCTGGACACAATTGGAATTTATGGAGAAGGTGTGTTACGAGGACAGTTTAGAGGGATCTATGACATTACCAAAGACCTGAATAGTCACTGTTTTATCTGTGCTCTTCTACAGGTTCTAAGAGCTGGTTTCTGGAAAGGGGGTGACTACTGAACACATTATCTGTATACTCCAGTCTGATATTTCATATCAAGCTGAAATACATTTCCAAAGAGAAATAGAAGATTAAAAATTGCACAGGGAGTTTTTAATAGTCTCTGGCTCACTGACAAGTAACTTTCCTCTCTCTTTGTAAATGGCAGTGCCTGATAATCCTGAACTGTAGAGAAAAACAGCGTCTCTGTGTGTCTCTATGTGTGTTTATGTATGTGTTTTTCTGTAAGATTCAATAAGTGTGTTCAAAGCAGTAAGAGAACTCAGGTCCCACTATAAACTCCAGAATGGTTAACCAGGTGAGGGAAATAGCTCATCAATCTGGATTAACCATGGTTTTGTCAAAAGTTATGACAGTCTTGGAAAGCATTACCTTTTAATCAAGTAATAAAAGCTCCAGTTTTTGGACAAGATTATTAACCAAAGTTCAGGCTGCATAGCACACAATGATAGTAAACTGCTAGGCACAAAGCACATACTTGCACTAAAATATTTCACAGAAGGGCTTCAATATCTGGGAACAATAAGTGGAGTGGTACAAGTAGAGAAAGAGTGCTACCTCCTGGGCAGGTGTATATGTGTAGAGGGAATTCTTAACATACATGCTATGCCAGCTTTAGCATGTGGTCAAAAAAAAAAAAAAGGGGTATCTCAATATGGCAGAGGCCAGATATCAAATGGACATGCCTTGGGCAGTCTGGCAGCTACTGGAGGGATGGTTTAGTTCTCCTCAAGTAGCACATGACACATGCATTCTAACTCCATTCCTGTCAAGAGAATGTGGGGATAGCAAAAAAATTCAGTCTCCTTAGGAAGTAGAGAGAGTTTAACATCACAGAATTTAGGCTTGTTCTTGAGGATCAACAAATCTCTTAACAATTTATAAGCACAGACTTCAAAGACTTACCACTAGGTCCGAAGCTCAACTAATTCTATTACTTTTTTTTTTTTTTTTTTTTTTTGGAACATAGGACAAAAACTGGTTTTATGAGTGGTAGCTTCAATTTAGAGCAAAAAATTACAAAACTCTATGAAGTCAATATTAGGATAACATAAAAAAAAATCAAGTAAAGGAAATCTTGAAAGAATGCCACAGTCATTGTTGTTTTCTTCAAAGTTCCCAAAGAACACTGTCTATACCACAGGGGAGATCGTATAACAGACAAGTCAAAACCTGAAAATTTCCACATTCTTTAACTCTTCTCTTAGCTGTCTTACTAATATAAATATAGTTGCAGAATAAAGAACAGTATATTATCTGGTGTGGAGAGATATACTGTCCTTCCAACTCACTTGTGCCTCATCACTCAGATGTCACAGTGCTTAACCTCCCCTGCTGTGGAAATGACATGCTTGTTTTACAGCATCTATCATGTGATCTTCCTGCACCAGTGAGTTGATATGAGATATGGAATATATCCCACAAGTAAGAGGGGCAGCCTCTTGGATGAATTATGTGGGCTATTCCTTCACAGCTGCGGATAGTTTTCATATTTTGTAAAACAAAGCATGATGCAATCTCTCACTACATTATTAAAGTGGATTAGGGCCTATCAGCATCCTCAAATGATGACTGTGTGTAAATGTGCAGACACAGACAAGTGTGTGCACCAGTGCATACACTCTGCTCTTCCATCTAACCATTAGCTAGGAAAGATGTTTCAGGCCATGGTCACATTGAAAACATATGTGCAGCAAGTTCCTGTTCAGAAACTCACATTAGAATAAACATGATTTGACCCAAAGAGAAAAAGGAGCAGGCTTTCTTCTCAACTTTTACTTTGTGCTTGTAAAGCAGCAAAACTGGAGTGGGTGGGAGGCTAGCTTAGTGATACACTGCTTGCTAAGCTACTGTGCACAGGACTCTGCTTTCTATTCTGAACACTTTCAAAATGAAGCCAAGAAACAAGTTCCTTCCTTACTGCACTTACCTTTCTCTGCCTCCCACTTTGATTAAATTAGGGATGCAGATTCTATAACTGTAAGCAGCACAAGTTTTCTGGAGGAGGGATAAATAAGCTGTTTTCATGTCATTTCACAGATCCATGGTAAGTACATGACAAGGGACTACCTCTTTTCTGTTCCTGGATTGTTAGACTGAGGCCTCAGATCATCTGTGAATAGCTTCATGTGCACACGCTTCAAAGTGATGTGTCTGAATCCCCATTAAGTGGACCAGAAGATTTTATTGCTTTTGATATACTGTCTCACAGACTTTTTTTTTTTTTAATTAAGGTTCTGTCTTCTCAGTTGAACCCAGCTGGGATTAAGTTAACAAAAATACTAACCAACCAGCACAGGCTTTCCTCAAAGAGCAAATGTATTAGAGATAACCATTTAGTTAAAGCACAGAGTAATTCATAAAGACCATTAAGAAAAATAGTATTAAGTTCCAAGGAGCCAGGAGATTCCTCATATTGACCCATTCATCATAGAAAAGCTTGAGCATATTCTGCTCCTGTGTGTGTGTATAGGTTTAAAATTTTATTTTTAAAATGTATTTATTTTGTGTAGTGAGCGTTTGCATGCATGTTTGTATCTGCACCATGTGCATGCCTGGAGCCTGAAAAGGCCAAGAGAGTAACAAATCCCCTAGGGCTGGAGTTACAGATGATTGTGAGTTGTGATGTGGGTCCTGGGAACTGAACCCTTGTTTTCTTTAAGAGCAGCAAGTCAGTGCTCTTAGCCATGAAGCTATCTCTTCAGCTCTTATATGGGGAGTTTTATGAGTAATTCCAGTGAGACCTCCTGGGTCATCTGTGTTCTCAACTCAATCTCTTGTCTATCAGCACAGTCTTTGGAGACAGAGGGCGGGCCAGGACTACGGCAGAGTCAATGAAAACCATCATATAACCATCACCTCTTACATATAACCATCACCTCTTACACCTCTTACTATAAAAATTAGATGTTTGGTTTCATTAGAAAAAATGGAATTTTCCTTTTACTTTGTTGAAAAATTATATAAGTATGTTGAATTTTGATAATTCTTCCACTTGCCACAAAATTATCTCAAGCATACAAAATGAATTGTCTGTAAGACTGATATTCATACTAGACATGTCTAGCTCCCCCAATCTTATGCCTAGCAGGGTCCAAACATTACTGAAGCCTGTGCATATAACACTTACAAACACATACACTAAACAAATAAGTGAATGAATACAATTAAATACAGGGAAGGGCTGGTGGTGGCAGGGGTGGGGGAGTTATCTAGTATTTGCATAGCATGTACAAGGTCCTGGGCTAGATCTCCGGGATGAACAAAATCATAGTATGATTTTTAAAAATATGAGCAATAGGTGCCTTTTCTAAGGGATGGTTATTTTTTTTCTTATAACATCTCTAAATGTTCCATGAAGAAGTATTTCTTTTCTATGTAGTTTAAAAGAAAAACAAATGCATACTTGGAAGGTACATGAGAGTTTTATGGACTCAGTCTTTTGAGTGTTACAATGTTCAATTTGTTACCTGCCTTTCTGTGCTTGCTGAGCATCTCCATAGCTACTACCCTGGAATAATGCAGACTGGATGGATTAATATATACTGGATGGACTATGATGCCCTGATTCTTTATCCTTCGCTACACTGAAAACTATGACCATTCAAAGCCTGGAACTGACTATCCTATAGGACACTGGACACAGACCTGTCTTAACCATTTCTGGGAAAGCAATGAATAAATTTCAATTCTTTATTTCTTTTAAGGTTGGAAAGTCATGATGCAACTATTGTTTTTCTCTAAATAAATTACTCTAAAATACAAATAATTGCAATTTAACCCAAATCATCCTTGTTACCATGACATCGCTCACAGAATCTACACAATCTTACAATGTTGGTCACTGGCACAGTATTGTTGCCACTCAAGTATCCTAACATCTCAAGCTCTGCCTCAGACCTTCACTGAGTTAGGTGCTAAAGGACTACTTTATGCCATCTCCCTGGCTCTTAAAAAGTCTGCCAGAAAAGACTGTGAACCCAGAAAGCCCTGGGATAGGTAGGTGAAGACTGCCGTGCTCACTTCAAAGTCCTGGAAGACATGGTTCCAATCTCAGCAGTGGTAGAAATGATTGGTACATAAGAGGGCAGTACTCTAGTGGTGGATCACAGGTAATAATGTGCCAGACAACCACTAGTATGAAAAGGAATGGCTTTAGAAATGAGTTCTAGGCATCTGACGTATAGCTTTTGGCATGAATTACTGCTAGATGGATGCCCATCACACGCCAGGTACCATACTTTACCATACATCCAAGTCCTCACACCACCACTGAAGAGGTGGCACTGTTCCCCTGGGCTGCAGGAAAAGCAAAGCAGGTGTCAGATGCACCACTGTGCTAATATCACAGGGAAGCTTCTAGCCAACCTGAGGATCTGACTACGACCCACAGCACTCCATCGGCTCATGTTATCTCCTTAAAGCCCACAGTGTCACACACAAAGTATAGATCTTTGGTTTTTAACGTGGGAAATGCTACAAAGACAGCTGGTTGTTCTTTTATTTCATAACCTTTCTGTATATCTTCTTGGTGTACTTGCATTTCATTGCTGAAGGCTGAGGTACTTTGTTTTGAGAAATTCAAGTACATACACCTATCAACTCCGTCTCAGTGCTTTCACTTCAACAGTGCTGTTATACCACTGCTCTCAAAAGTTTCCCCTGACCCAAGAGTTAAATTGGGGACAGTGATATTTCTCAGAAATGGAGGCATTAATATTTCTAGGAAATTAGGAATGATGCATAGCATGCCTCTCCTCCTGAAGGGCCATCAAGAACATTCGGTAGTCACGAGCAGCACAACCACAGGCAGCAGTGGCCACAGGCAGCGGACAATCTAAAGTTTAATTCCGTGTTCTCTGGGTGAAGCTCACATTTGTGGGACATTGTTCTTTGGAGGATGGTGGAGGGATGACAAGAAGGCATAACATGCCTTCCCTGTTATACGCTGCAATCTGTTCTTTCAGCCTGCACATGGGGAATAACGAACCTGGGAATTAAAAGCGCTAACCCTGTTAAAGAAGCAATATTAAGCTTGGCATAAATATAGCTGAAATAATCCAGACAGTTTTATGACCTTACACCCCAAATAAAGGTGAAATGCTGAATTCTTTCCCTAGAAATAGAGGTAAACATAGCTAACAGATGGAAGAGCTGAATGGAAATTTCAATAAAGAGGGCCACAAAGAAGCATTTGTAAGCTCAGAGGTGCATGCATTAAAAAAAGAAGCTGAAAAATGGAACTTTGTTTTATTTTGATAGAGTGCCAAAACAGTACTGCATTCCTTAAAGAGCAGAATAAAGGATCGAGTTAGACTGGCCTTCTCAACACCTCTCGAAAAGCCCCCTTGGGTCTCATTTTGCTGGGATGACTATTTATATGACAGGTAAGGGAATAATTTTGCTGGATTCTGTTACACTAGGGCCTCTCTGACCCCAGGGTCAAAAGAGCAAATGCAAAAGTGACAATGTGGATAATTGCCTGTTTAAGATAATGGAATACTGATTGAAGTCAATTATTATAACACCTGAAAGATAAATGAGCTGATGTGAAAGGTTCAGGGGAGATGGCTGTGGAGTGAACCAGCAGGCACCAAACAGAGGGGTGGCTGAGCAACTGTGGAATGCAGGAGGGGGCAGGTTTCCTGACCTAGAGCTTACTCTAGCCTGAAGTAGGCCAAGATCTAACGCAGGTTAGTTTGTAAAACATGCCGTAAAACAGAAATTCAGCCCAATGCCCCAAACTGCAGGATTAGAGTAACATTAGTTAATGTGGCTGTCCATTAATTTTCACTATAACCTCTGAAGGCCTAGACTTGCCCCAAATCCATTAGTTTTGTCTGTCACTAGAGGGAACTTTCCCTTCCTGGCAGCCAGGAAAAAGCCTGCTGACGTAGGTAGCCCAGACCATTGAAGGTCTAGGATGTACCAGCTCCACACTTGGATATCTGCTCTTTGAGTTTTCTTTTCTTTCTTTTTTTCCCCTCGTGGCAGAAAAAAAAAAAAAGTCACAAATGTTTTTCCAACCTCAACACCCCTATTGCCCTCCCAGTTCTGGTTTCTTATTGCCAGAGCCTGGCCCTTCAAAGGCCTGCCAGTCACCTCGCAGAGCTGGCACTGCCTCCCAAGCCTGGTGGGATGGGGGAGTGAGGAGAGCTGCTCATGGGATCTCAGAGGCAAAGAGCTTCAGTATGTTTCCAAATGAGAGCAGTACTGGTCACCACTGTCTACCCCACAACCTGGCTGTCGGGCAGCCTTTCTAACAGGTCATGTCACAGGGTTTCTATCTAAAACCCAAGATGCTACTTGCTGGCAAACTTCAGAGGCAAGGCTAGAAGCCACAGAACTTCTCCCTGAGCCCTGGAGACCTAAGCCTTGTAAGCAATCCCGCTGACATGGAATCCCGATAAGGACACACAGCGTGTTTGTAGAGTTACAAGTGTCCTTGTGGCTTCCAGATGACCTCCCTGAGGCTAGAGCACACACTCATGGGGAGTTAACAGTCTGGGAGTCAGCTGAGCCTCCTTTTCTAGTTCCTCTTCAAAACTGACCACAGATAAAGGTAACTTTTTGTTTAACTGGGACTGTGAGTGACTCGAGAATTCTCTAGAAATAAAGACTTATGTCTTCACTGAGCCTGCAGTTTTCCAGTGAGATGATACAGCTGACCTTTGTAGACACCCTCATCTCACTCACACATCTGTGTGAAAAAGAATGTCTCTGACAGGAAATGTCCAGAAAATGCTCTTTTGTTGTCTGCTCCAGAAGAACAGTTTCTTAGGAGGGGCTGAGAAAAATTCACAAATCTTCCTCTAAGAGATATATAATGAAAACACAACTAGGCAAATTCACTTTCTTCTTTAATTTGTTAAGGATCATAGATTTAATTAAACTAACTCTCTGCATTTCCATTGCTTGAAACTTTGTAGAGGAGTCAGACCTGGACCATCAACAGATGCAAAAGCCTGGTACCAAAACTGCTAGAAAATCACCCTTCCCAGACTTCTCATAGCTTGTTCAAGTCTATGTTATCTGGTGTGACTCCAATTTTCACTTTAGTTTGAGCAAAACAACCCCTCCAACAGGGTCCATAGAGAAACACACACACATACTCTCTCTCTCTTACAAAGAAATAATAAATAAATTATTTTTATTTTCTAAGTAAGGGTGTTTTGCTCACATGTATGACTGTATACTTGTGCTGGTGTCCTCAGAGGCTAGATGCTGCATGTCTGTTCAGGTATTTGATAGAATGACAGACCCAGAGAAGAAGGGCTTGCATGTCACATTGCATTAGCATTCACTCAGGGAAACAGCACTTAACTGTAGACCCTGAATAAACCCAGGACATCTTTTACATGTACAGTCAGGAGAAGGTTTACAGGGTTCTACACATTTAGATATAGTCCAATTTACCCTTGTATTTTTTGTTTG
>NW_026594462.1:4590636-4604417 GCF_907164565.1 Psammomys obesus
ACACATTTAGATATAGTCCAATTTACCCTTGTATTTTTTGTTTGTTTCTTTGTTTGTCATATATGGCTTTTAAGTGCTCATATCAAGAAATCAAACTTAAAAACAAAACAAACAAAAACATTTCAGGTAGACAAACACTGATTTGCACTGTAAAATCCCCATGTTGACACACCGCCTACAATGGGCGGCTTGCAAGTGATCAGAGGAATTAGAGAGGGAACACAAAAATCTGCTGGTTAGAAAAAGCTTTCTGGCTAGGCATGATGGCACAGGCCTTTAGTTCAGCATTCTGGAGGCCGAGGCAGGTGGATTTCTGTGTTTGAGGCCAGCTTGGTCTATATAATGAGTTACAAGACCAGCCAAGAGTGTGTGAGCCTGTCTCAAAACAAAAATAAAAACAAGACAAACAAAAAAGCAAAAGAAAAGTGGCCTCTGTTAACCAATGATAAGCAAGTCTTTTCCTGTTTGGGGATTAGGGGTGGGTCTCCTAGAGAGGATTCTCTGGCCCTGCCTGACACTCTGGTTTCATGGTCTTCCTTTGAGGTGTCTTGTGCTGGCTCAGGTTCAGAGTCAAGTGACAAAGCTCAGTGTGGGCTCTGTTGCTGCAACCTTCCTGGTTGTTTGTTCTCTCTAGAGTGGGTTCCTGGTGCTCTGTTACTGAGGCCTTAGAAGGGCTGCCCTGTTTTGTACTGTGGTCTGGCTCTGTCCTACCTCCCACCTAGTCCCTAGAGGTATTGCCCACTTGACCTCAAGTGGATCCTGTGCTGTGGCTTGAGGCCAACTCTCCAACAAGCTCCCTCTACTATTCCAGGGCAACTTTCATCCTGGGATAATGTCCCCTGGTCCCTTCATGTAAATCACTTGGTGGCTCTTCCACAAGGAATTAAGCCTACTGAATTGTCAGGGAATAACATCCTGCTGTGAGTCTCCTCAGGAATGAACCCTGCTGGTTAGAACTTCCTTTCCTTTCAACTTAGTACTAGAAGATGAGTCACCAGGTTCAAATATTCTTAATGGTCCTGGGGCCTTTTTGCAATTTTAGGCTGTGGGAATAATAATTTAAGAGTGGTACAATCCTTTCAAGCTAATCTCTCCCCCCACCCCCCGCCTCAAAGCTGATTTTCAGAGAATCCCAGCTGTCCTGAAATACTGATGAGCACGGTGTAATAGGCTAACTTCAAACAGGAATCCCAGTCCCTAGGCCTAGCTGCCAAGTTCAACAGACTGCACAGCAACAGGCTGTTGTGCTTGGATCAAGAGGATCTGAGTCTTGAGGCAGCCTTGAAACACCACGTATTTTATTATGAGTAAAATTAATTCAATGGAATTCTATTGAAACTTCAAGGCTTTGGGGAGAGAACTCAGCCTCTTTAGTCCACACATGGATTTGACCTGATTCTCTCATTAACTTCCTCAACTCCAATTTAGGTCAAAAGAAAATTCTAGCAAGGACCCAACTGACAAGTATTTTAAAACACTGAAGGCTTCACACCTAGTCTAGGTAAACACTGAGAGACACTTTTCCTAGCTCTTAATGAAGCTCAGGCTTTGAAAACATTAATTTTTGTCTTTACAGCAAACATATTTACTATCTCATCAGAGGCCACCAAAAGCCCCAGAACCTTAATCTCCTAATAGTTTTTTTTAAGTTCCTGACTTTTATTGGTCCTAACAATTATTCTAAATTTAGGTTTTTATTGGTTAGGACCAATAAAAATCCACATTCAGAGTAAATGGGACCACATCAAACGCAATTTTTTGCTTCACCCACAGTGGGATGAAAGGTCTTCACCAGGAGACTGCACAGAAATGCCTTCAGGCTCCATGTCTGAATCTGAGTGCTTGCATAGTCTAAAACTTGGCAAGAGCAAATATTGGAAATTATTAGGAAGGGATAAATAAGGGTGAGATGGTAACATAGATCATAACAAGGCAAATTCTTATAAAACACTTTTACTAAATTCCTACAGTGTGGTTGGTGTACCTCACCCACAAGATATTTTACTATCTTCAGTGCAAGCCTATGAGAGGTATTATTACTTATGTTATAAAGAGCCCAAAAGAAGTGATTGGGAACCTGAATTCTAAACATCTTACTAGTGGCCCTGTCTTTTCTGTGTGAGATCTTTCTCCTGAGGGTGCCTAGGTCTGGAAATGCTGATGTTTTGATTTTCTACACACCTATGTGTGCCCCAGAGACTGCACACTCCCTGAGGATGGTGCAGTGCTTTGTCTCGCTTATGCTCAACTGAATGAATACCAGATAAACACGAAATTCAGAAGTCAATATCCTAACATCCCAAAGGAGGGGATGGTGCTCTTGTTCTTTAGATTATAAGGTTTGAAGAAAGTAATAACGTATACATTGCATTTATTCATTATCCAAAAGCTGTTTCACAAAGAAAATGTGTTACTGAACTAGATGCAACTTAGCTATTTTGAGAGTTGGTAATTTGGGAGTTAAAGAGATGACTTGTGGTTAAGAGCACTGGCTGCACTTCCAGAGGACTCAGGTTTGATTCCCAGCAGCTTCCTGGGTCCAGAGGACCCAGGTTTGATATGGCAGCTCATAAACATCTGTAACTCCACTTCCAGCATATTCGAGACCCTCTTCTGGCCTCCATGGGCAACAGTCCATGTGATACACAAACACACATGCAGGCAAAACATTCCTATACCTAAGATAAAAATAAATCAATCTTTTTAGAAGACTGGCAATTATATTACAGAGAACACAAAGGAGAGAATTTGAACATATTGGGTATAGGTTATCTGACAATGCAGTTTACGCCAACCTACCAATGAGCTCAGATTCATACCAAAAGTCCACAGGTTCTTTGGTGATTTGTGTCAAAACAACAAGCTCAAAAGCAAACAAAAACAAAACTCAAATCAACAAAACAAACAACAACAAGAAAACAAGACCAAAATCCTAACAACCACAAAACAGTGGTGAGTAATATCTGTTGTAATAAAAAGCAGATTATCTTCTCCCCCCTCCCTTTTGATTTTGGTGGTGCTAGGGATCAAATCCAGTTCCTCACTCCTGAAAGGCAAGTGTTCTATTAATAGCCTCTAGGAGGTTATATGTTACTGGTGGGCTAAGCATGACAGTTGACAGTTCATCTGCATGTTCACAATCCCTCTCTTTCCATAGCCAGGATGTTGGATGTCTTCCTGCTTCCTTAATCTGGGGTTAAGAGAAGAGCAGAGAGCAGTGTCAGAACAGAAAAGAAGGCCACAGATCTGGCTGAGGTCAGAGCAGAGTCTGGAGCAGAGAGGGCTTAAAACTTAAAATATGAGAGTCTTTTCAGGAGGTAGATTGCTGAAGAGGAACTCTTGGACACAAGGCTCTATCCTGTGACTGGTATCCTTTGTTACCTCTTCTAGAGAAAAGAGAATAAAACAACTCAATGCTTCTAGAGAATTAGGCTCAGGCCTATTTTGTATTATATACTTGACTAAGACATATACAAGGCAGCTGGGTTTCTTTGTACGACATGTAACAGACTGATTTTATTTTTTCAACTTACTACAAATACATCTTTGCAGATGTCAACAATGAACCAACAAAAATTTAAACTGAAATCCTCCTTGAACATTACTACTCAGAAAGATCTAAGAGACAAAAGGTTTCCACAATATGCTTAATATGAAAATAATCTGTATTTTACCAATAATTTATCTCTAAAAAAAGAAAAAAAAAGCATGGATGACTTTGCAGCCTCACAGTGCAAGAACAGAAATAAAAATGTGCTAGATAAAGCTGCAATGCCATTTCCTAAACACTAAAACATCAGCCCATTTTTTTCCTAGCAGGCAGCTATATTAAACAAGCAGGATTAAGGATATAATTTGTGAAGCTCCTTGTTTGGCTATAACAAATCCAGATGTTTTATGACTGAAAAATCAGATTGAATGATGTTTTTATTTGTACTCTTAATAAATCTTGAGCATGAAATTAAAAAGAAAGAAACCCAGAACTACAGTTAGTAGGCTAAGAAAAATGCTGACAAGTAACAAGAAAAACAGTTTTATCGGATGAGTCATAAGTTACTTACAAGAGGATGCTATTATGCCATCTACTATGTAAAAATTTCTTCCTGAACAACAGCACCAGAAAACTATGCTAAGATACATTGTAGACAACAACTTATCCTAGAAAAATGGATTTCTAAGTAAAGACCTGGTGTGTTACAGTTTGAAACTGTAGATCATGACTCCCTGAGTCCCAATGTGTTTGAATGTTTGTTGAGGCCACAAAAATTTTAGCAATATCAAAAATTTTCTGAACACTCATCAAACAAAATCAAAGCAGTTCAAAATCAAATGTGCAATATAGCCAAGGTTTTTCTGGAAATGCTCACCTGTGTTGTATTATGCTACTTTACTGTAGTCTTGGTTCTGAACACACACATGCACTTTGCACTCTTCATGCCATCATGCCAGTCAGTGCCATTGATTACTTCCTGAAACACCTCAGCTTAGATTTGTACATTTTATAAAAATGGTTTACAAAAAACAAAGATTTGTATTATTTTTTACTCTCATTCTTCACACTGTAAATCTGAAGTCAACACATCTTTTATTGTACTGTTAGAATGCCTGAATTATTGATTTGTCTTTTATAAAAATTTGTTAAATTTTGCTTGGGATTAGGAAAAAATTTAATTTCTGAAATGCTCTCAAGCATACATTGACATTTTATAATACATCTTTACAGGAAGTGGTATTTTCCTGTAACTGGCTATTATAAAATCAGAATGCTTATCAACTCTGAAAAGCACCAAAGATGCTGTCTCCTATAATGCCAAATGTTCAGGTTTGGTTTTTTTTTTTCAAGTCAGGGTTTCTCTGTATAACAGCCCTCGTTGTCCTATACTCATTTTGTAGACCAGGGTGGCCTTGAATTTACAGAGATCCTCCTGTCTCTGTTGAGTGCTGGGATTAAAGGCCTGTACCACCATGTCCAGCTTCAAGATTTAATTTTCTATGTAAAATGTGTCTCACATCTGTCTCAGTAGTATGCAAATTTGCTTTGATTTTTAATACATAGTAAGATTGTCTGTATAACAAAATTTTTTTGAAATTAATTTCCTCATAAAGTATATCAATGTCTGATTTGCATACTTATATATTCCTACATACTAAATATTTTCCTTAGGAAAGAAGAAATCACAATTGGAAACGCATAAGGAGCCATGTTCTAGAATAATTGGTCTGTGAGATCATACAACAATGAACTAATTCATTTACTCCAACTATATTCTGTTATAACAGAGAAACCTAGAAGTCTCTGTCTTACCATGGTCCTATCTACTAGTAATGCAGTTAGCTATATATGTTACATTAGTAGCCACATTAAAAAATAAAAAAAAAAAGAAATGGATGACATGAGTTTAATGTTATTTAATCTAATATGCCTAAAATATTATCATTTCAATTTATAATTCATATAACCATGAGGCAGTTTGTTTTATTTATTTAAGTTTGGTTGTCTTTGAAATCCAATCCAATGTATATTTACATTTACATGTCACTAGACTATGTCAGACTGGACTTATTTCAAGTGTTCAACAGCCACAGGTGGCTGTAGCTACAGTACTGGAGCTTGAAACCAGTTCCATCATGTACTCTCCATTCTTTCTCTTGGTTCAGCTGGAGATACAGATATATTTTTAATTATTTTATGATTTATGTATATGTTTAATCTATATACATGTCTGTACACCATATATGTATATAGGGCTTAGAAAGTTCAGAAGAGATCCTCAGATCCTCTTTGGACAGGAGCTAGAGATGGCTGTGAGCCACCATGTGGATGCCAGGAACCAAACCCAGGTCCTCTGCAAGAGCAAAAGTGCCTTAACCACTCTGCTAACTATCCGGCCCCTCATCTAGATATTTATGAGAGTATTCTATATGCTGACTCAGAGGCCAGGCTCCTTTCAACTTGTAAATCTTCCTAGTCCTAGGGACTCAGAGACTTTCATTTCCAGGCAATGAACAGGAAGATAGGGGGAAAAGAAAGACTGAAAGTGACCAATACCATCCTGTTGTAAATAGGCACCAGGAAATATTTCTGAAGAAACACTCCAAAGGAGCATAGATCTTAGAAAGCAGCGCTAATGATAGCTAATTTTTGTTATCACTTGACCGTTCTCAGAAGAGGGACCCTGAACTGAAGAACTGCTTCAATCAGTCTGTCCAGTGAGCGTGCCTGTGGAGATATTTTCTTGATTGTGAATTGATATCGGAGGGCCCAGCTCACTAGGAGCCATACCATCCCAGGCAGATGTGCCTGGGCTGTGTCATCATGAAAGGCAGCAGACTGTAATCTAGGAGCAAGCTTATAGTACCTTTTGCCCATGGTTCCCGCTGCTGTTCCTGATTGAGTTCCAACCCTTACTCCTTCAAGGATGGATTGTGAGTTGTAAGTGTGATAAAGTAAACCATTTCCTCCCCATGGTGTTTATCACAGCAACAGAAAAGCAAATCAGATCAGAGTGCAAGCCTGTTTTCATCTTCCTCAGATAGGGAAAACCCATGTTTACCTTCAAGTTCCCAGTGTCTTAATCCTGACTTTCTCAGATGTTGTATCATCATAAAAAAGAGAAAGCTGCATAGTGTTGTGCTGATGTGGCTCAGGTTTGGCATCCTGACTGTGTGTGCTGCCAGCATTTTCAGTGATGGAGGGCACATGGAGGCCATGGTATGAAAACTGTGCAAGTGTGTTGAGGATTAGATCTGAACCTTACTCACTCAGTGGGGCTGGTCTATAGAAGTAATGATCTGCAGTCTTGTTAGGCCACAGAGGAGAGCTTTGCAGCCAGTCCTGAAGATACCTGATAAAACAGGATCAGATGAATGGGGAGGAGATCCCCCCATCAGTGGACTTGGAAAGGGGCATGGTGGAGATGAGGGAGGGAGGGAAGGGCTGGGAGGGAATGAGGGATCGGGACACGGCTGGGATACAGAGTTAATAAAATGTAACTGATAAGAAAAAAATAAAATTCAAAAAAAAAAAACTAAAAAAAAAAAGAAAAGAAGTAATGATCTGGCAAACTACTATGGTATAGCAGAAATGGTTTTTTTTTTGTTTGGTTTTTTTTTTTCAAAATTTAGTTTTCTAAAATAACTTTCCTCATCCATGGATTCTTTGTGTTGGCAATTTGGACACAGTTATTATACAAGGTCTGAACAGATGCTGAGGCTGGACTCATTAGAAAGATGACTTATATTCATGTGGAGGTCAATGTTGTCTGTCTGTTGTGGGCCCTAGCTCCTTTCCATGCATTTTTCTCTCTCTTTTTCTGGGCTAACCTTGGATACCTCATTTAACAGTTGTCTCAATCCCCATGGGAACAAATCAGATGGGCCTGAGTCACTTCTTAGGCTCTTTGTCAAGGCAGCAACTCAGTCACCCTAGTCTAGCCAGTGGAAAGACACGTTGCAGGAAGTTTTAGAACAAATTGGATTGTAGGGATGGGTACGACAATTTTTGGAACTATCAGCTGTGCCAGTTATTAAACCAAGCTGTGCACATGGTGTGTTTCAGAAGAGCCTCTAATCTCTACTTACCACACAGGACCCACTTACTCCCATGAAAGGATGAAATACTCTTGGTGGAAAATGTCTTTTATTCCTTGAAACGAAGCTAAATGCACATACTAATGCAGGGTAAGAGGTCTACAGGGGTAGTTCAACATGACAAAGTATTTGATCAAGATGAGATGGCAAATATGAGAGTGGTGAAAGAAAACACTCACTCAAATAGTATGTTATTTCTTCACAATGTCTTCACACACCTCAACCAGTGTGCTACTATTTCTGCATGATGTCTTGGTGCTGACTGAACATTGGAGAATGAAGATCTATATCTGAGATCTTAAACTATGTAAAATACATGACCTAGGAGGGTTCAAGGCCATATATTTTGCAAAGAATGATGTTATCTTAGTATAAAATCCAAAAAGTTCAACAATGCAGCAAGACTCAAGTTCAACTTAATTTACCAATGTTGTTTACATCAGTCATAAAGTTGGTAACTGCTTTCTGGAAGAATGGAAATGGCAATGTCCACCACAACACACATTCCATAGGCATAGTCTAGACAGGGATTCCAGGTGGGCTAGTCCATTGTGGGCCAATACTTGTGAGAACCAGGGCCAGAAGGCTAGGGTAAGAGCAGGGCTCTGCCTCTGGGAATGAAATGCCCAATTACATGCTCATACTGTGGGGTCACACTTCAAAGCTTCCTGGGCATAAGCAGGTCCTGAGAATACCAGGCTCATGAGCCATATATTAGGATGAGCAACCTGAATTCTGAACTTTACCTCTGGGCAAGTGTTGTATGTCCAGGTGTTTCCAGGTTTGAACTAAGTGCTATGCTTTCTATGGACTGAGATGAGCAGATCAAAATAGCACTTGCAAACCCTGTAGACTGACTTCTATTGTGACAGTAGGGCTGACCTTTCAAATGAGACATTACACTGTGGAATTATTACAATTAAGACAATATGTCAATAATTTGTGTATTTATTATTTATAATAATTAAAAGTAATTATACTGTAAAATAAAAAACAAAGGCAAGTGTGACCACTGATTCTTCAGAAAAAGAAACACCATCAATTTGCCGACTGACTCTGGTGTCTATGGTGCCTGAGCTAAGGGCACACGGCAGTCTCCCCATTACTCTACCTCACAGTGATGGATCCACGAGCAAACACAGTCCTGCAGCTGCTCATGACTCTCCACACTCACTTGGGCAAAACAAAATGAAAGTTTCCCACTTAATAAAAACAAAAGGCTAATAGACTTGAACATTTACTGCATTTTTGGGGGCATGCCTTAGTCTCCCCCTGGCCAAGTTGCCATCATATAAACCAGACCCTTAAGTTATCATTGTTATAGTAGCAATAAAAATAATAATAAAAGTACTGTGAGGTCAGAAAATGTCAGGAACAGACAGAAAAATGGGAAAGGCATAAAACAAAGTAGCAAAGAGCAGCAAGGACTGTGAGAGCTCAGGTACTGTACCTCCAAGTGTACTCAGCAGGAGGGAGCCGCCACTGCTGTTTTATTTAATGAGCCTCCATGTAAATCCCAGCTGCTAACCATGCGATAAGTCCATCTTGGAGCCTGAGAGGCCCCTTCTCATTGGTTCTCTGACCTCGCTGCATAAATGGGAAGTTCACTTAAAATAAGGGGCTGGGGGAAACCAGGCCCTGAAATAATCATTTGGCTTTAAGCAGCCTGCTTTTGTATTTATATTAGCTGGTTTGACTATTTTTTTTCCATAACAATTTACATGTAAAGTTTCTCACTATAGATACGTGAAAATGGAAGAACAAACCCTAGACACCTTAACGTTATTAGTTGGGTGTGAAGGTATTTTCCTGGATACCAAAGAGGGAATTTAGACCTAGAACAGAAATAAATAAAATCTGAAAGCTGTTCCAAACGATTGAATAGAGAAAAGAGACTATTACTTGAAATGTCTTTCTTACGGTACACATGCTTACAAACTCCTTCACTTAAGGTCTTGGTAGCTGCCATAGTTTTCAAAACAGAACATGCACAGAGAACTAAAACACAGATAATTTTTGGTGCCTTAGGCTGGGCCAGTGGCAGGCACCACAGAGAAGAAAGTGGCCTTGGGACAGCTGGGCCAAAGGCCCATTTCTAACCCACACTCTCTGTCTAACCTTGGCAGGATGATACCTTCTCTTTTAGTCGCCCAGATGTCAAGTTGAAATATTAAATTCATAGAGGTCAGAACAGACAATGAGGAAAAGCCTGGCCAGCAAGGCAGGAGCAGGCACTAAAGAAAGTGACTCACAAGGCAGGGAGACAGAGGCAGGGACCAGAGAGGATCAAGGCCAGTTTGTATGGTTCTGTGTGATGAAGAAATCAGAAAATCCCACTACCCATCCTAACCAGAATTCTTACTAGGGCTTCATTTCCTAGCCATGGCTGATGGAACTACTGACTATGAGTTTGGACTCAATAGCCAACTCCTCTACTCTTTGAAGTTCTAGGCTGACCTCATATTGCTCAATAACCCAACTAGATAGGGACACAGTTAATCTTTCCAGCAAGACCAGTCCTGGCCCCAAAACTACCTAGTTCTCCCTATCACCTGAGAACGACTATTCAAGAAATCCTAAGAAGTTACTTACTCTCCCTCCTAGGAACAAACAAAGAGGCCAACTGATGACGCTAATGTCAACAACAACAGTAATTCTTCCTTTTTGAGACAGAACTTTGGCATTTTAAATTTTTCTTTATTATTATTGTATGTGCACAAATGATGTGTATGTGGGTATGCATGTGCTAGAGGACATGTAAGGGAGATCAGAAGACAATTTTGTGGAGTCAGTTCTCCTCTTAAATCTTTATGTGGATTTTTGGGAACAAAGTCAACAGGCTTGCCTAGCAAATGTCCTTCCCCAGTGAGCCATTTGTCCAGTACCTTGTGTTTTGTTTGATTTGGTTTGGGTTTTCGAGATAGGGTTTCTCTGTGTAGCCTTGGCTATCCTGGACTCACTTTGTAGACCAGGCTGCCCCCAAATTCACAGAGATCCGCCTGCCTCTGCCTCCCTGAGTCCTGGGATTACAGGCGTGCCCCACTGCACCCAGCCATCCCTTGCGTTCATTATTATTATCTCTTTGTTTCTAAGACATGCTCTCATCTAGGCCAATTGGCCTTGAACTCCTTAGGTAGCAAAGATGACCCTTAACTGCTTACTCTCCTGTCTCTACAGAAGTTCACGGTCTCCAAGTATGCATCAGCATGCTCAGATCTCTCAGGAAATTCTTGTAAGATGCTTTCAGGATTCAACATTTTCTATTAGTCTTCATATCTTTAATTTTTAGGCCTTTTTTTCATGCCTTTCATGTGTATCTTCATGACTTCCTGAGGTTTCTTTTGAGTGTGGGAAATTTCCTGGGAATTTTAAAGTATTCTTTGATCTATACTAGTCTTAAAAATCTTGATAAAATGATGTATTTATCTACTTCAAGATGGTTTTAGGAAACATGAGACAATTCAAGGGATGCAGACATGGGTAAACTTGAGGCTAAGAAGTCATAGATTAGCTGACTTCAGAACAATTACAAGAAATTCAGGTAAACTCATAAATTCCCTTTTTAATTAATCATGAACCAGAATAGGAAGGTATAAACATTTCCTTGACATAAATTCATAAGATGAAAATCTGACTTAGGGTCTTAATCTGTGTCAAGTGAATGGTATCAATTCCAGGATGCCCGTATGCTTTTGAGCCATCCTAGAAAAGGTTGGAGTTGCCAATCTTCTGTGCAGAAATGCTTCAGTTTCTTACATGTTCGACAATTTTATGGACATCTGGAATTTTATATTTTTATTTTGTATAGTGTTCCTGAATCCATACACACTCAACTAG
Organism: Psammomys obesus; assembly: GCF_907164565.1. Classification (NCBI taxonomy): domain Eukaryota; kingdom Metazoa; phylum Chordata; class Mammalia; order Rodentia; family Muridae; genus Psammomys; species Psammomys obesus. Next base: position 4,602,064 of record NW_026594462.1, read on the forward strand.
CAAAGCTCATCTCTCAGAGCTTATCTGGAATGTTCATGCCTTAAAAAGTAAAGAAAAAGTTTGCCAGTTTGGTATGCCAAGATGAACCTGGGTCTAGAAGAACAAGAAGCTCCCAAAAGATGGAAGGGGGTGAAGTAATGGAAAGGGCTTTGTGGGCTTATATGAGAATAGTTTAGCTTTAAGTGGAAAGAAAATGGTGACAGATGCTTTTAAAGAAAGAATGGGGCTTCAGCAAGGCACAGGGGCTCATACTTTTAATTCTACTACTTTGGATGCAGAGGCAGCTGAATCTGAGTTTTGAGATTCAGGCCTGCCATGACTATGTAATGAGACTCTCACATTAAAAAACAAAACAAAACAAACAAGCAAACAACAACAACAAGGAAGCAGGCAGGCAGAAAAGTACATGCTTTTCACACCAGGGTAAATTCAATGAGAAGGAAAGTGCTAACCACCCTTATTTCCACGCTGTCCCCACAGTGGATTCTGTCCTGTTTCATGATACTCATACAAACTTCCACAGTTAAATACTTTGCCAGTTGTGCTTGATCACACTTATAGCTATTCTATAGAGAAGTTCTCAGTCTAAAATGTTATCTAAAATAACTCTGTTCACTTGGGAATAGCAGTACTATACAAACTAAAGTGACACAGAGCACTTAAATAAACAAGAATACTCCTATCAGGGAACTGGGGAAAGGGCATAGGGGGAGAAGAGGGAGGGTGGATGGGACTGGGAGGAAATGGGGGGGGGGCTGCGACAGGGATACAAAGTGAATAAATTGTAATAAATAAATAAATTAAATTAAATTAAATTAAAAACACAAACAAGAATACTTGCATCTAAAATTTTATGAATACCCCTTTTCTTTCTTTTATTGTTGGGTTGGGGTAGAGATCAGACAAGGCATGCATGCTGGGCAACTGGTCAATTACTGAGATATATCCCATCTCTTCCCCAAATGCTCCTAGCAATCAAGTCATCTTAGGGTTTCACATTTGATGCAGTCTTGGAAATTTGCCTCTCTTGGAAAAACAGTCCCTCAAATCACAATCCTCAAATTTATTTTAATTGTGAAATATTAAATTCCTACATATATTTGCTCCATACTGACATAATAATTAATTGAGTACCATCTTATTTCAATTAAAATAACTAACATATAATATTAATTTGGTACACTTTCCATCCAAAAGCTTCCTTTGTTTTAGAACTAGAAAACTTGGAAGCAGAGAGCCAGGTTTCCCTTTCCTCAGCATTTCCTCAGATTTGTTCCCTCCAACTGCAGTTTATTTGATATACTCATTGGGATTTTTCAACCTTTCACCAATAACATGTCAGAAAAAAAGCTTTTTGCCTCTGATGAGAAGTGTTTATTCAAATTGCTCAAGAATGTAGGAAGGACAGTGTTAGTCTATACACAATAGAGGCTTATGATTAATGTTTACAGCTGCACAAGAAAAGTCCAGGTAATTCACCATGAGGAAAAGGCATCAGGAATGCTCTCCTGAGTTCTGGCCATAGACACCAGAACTATGGTGTCTATGGCAGCCATAGGCTGCCTCTGCTTATACTGACTTTCTACTAGGGCATGTTCTTGGGATATTCTGATCTGTCTGTTACAAACATGGTGGCAGCTAAGTCAGTGCAATCACCATGTCTTCATCTGGCCTCTAACATTTTAAACACTTTTAAATACAGCAGTTCATATACATTGATGTGTTATTCCTTATTAGGGTCCTGTGAGAAAAGTACTACTATCTCACTTTACAACTGGAGAAACAGAAGCATAAACAACTTAGAGCCATCTGGCATTTCACAGCTAGGAAGTTGCTAGCTTCTATAGACAACTAATATCTATACCTGGGAAGTCTGGTTTCCAGATTTATGCTCTAAAGGACACTGACTCCAAAGAATACCAGGGAAGGCTACAGTGGGGATTTCTCCATGATAGGAAAGATCATGTCTTAGCACATACCACGATAGATTTGTTAGCAGACCAGGGATCTTACATTCTAGTGACAGCCAGAGCACTGAGGTTTTCTGTTTCAATTTTGTCTCTAACTTATTTTTTCTAGTTCTAATGCTAGGAATGTCACAGTTATTTCCTGGTTTTACACATTCATAAGTCCTTCTGGAATCAGGCAGTTTCTGAACAAAGTAGCTAAAGAAGACCATACTGCCACATTTCAGCTCTGGTTCCACTCGGTCTGTACTAACTTCAGACAAACATTCATTCTGTAGTTCCAGAAACTTCAATAACTATGACTGCATGGTGAGGGAGCTCAGCCTTGCCTAAATTTTGATTTACTGTTATATTTATGATTGCACTTCTCTCTCTCTCTCTCTCTCT
>NW_026594462.1:4604427-4702230 GCF_907164565.1 Psammomys obesus
AAAAAACCCAAAGTGCCTTGTGATGCATTATACTTTAGACTGGGAAAGGATCCTGAGACAACCATATTTTGACTTAATTTTGAACACAGCCTGAAGACAATGTCCAATTTTGGGCTATTCTACTGTGCAATTACCATTTATATTAAAATGCAGATGTGATTGTACAATGTATGTAAAATGCATCTGGGTAAATAGTTTTACTTCAAGTAAAAGTGAGCATACACGGGGGAAGTATGTAGCACTTTAAAAAGCAGTTGCACAGGCCAGGCAGTGGTAGGTGGTGGCACACACCTTTAATCCCAGCAATTGGTAGGCAGAAGCAGGCAGATTCCTGTGAATGCAAGGCCAGCCTGGTTTACAGAGCTGAGCTCCAGAACAGCCAGGGTTACACAGAGAAACCCTGTCTTGAAAAACAAAACGGAACAAATCAGTTGCACAGATTTGAAAGATATATCTACCAAATATCTGTTTTCTTATAGGCTACTTAAAACACTGAACATTACTAAAAGTTTTTACAAACTCATCTGTTGCAGGTGACGATTAATATTTACTATTGATATATCTTCTATTAAAGCTGCTGTTAATCCTAAACAGCTGTATAACCATATCACCACACAGAGACTGGGATTTTTTTTTTAAATTAACCTAGATCACAATGTTGGGCAATAGTTGTTCCATCCCAAACCTCCAAGCCCATGTCGTTTCCTAACACTTAGATTTCCCACATTATACTTGCTTTTAGTGAAATCTTAGGTCAGGTTCATTCTCCATGTTGTTCTAAGACCTCTCCTCTAGCCTGCTCTCCCAGCTTTCTCCTGCCCTTCTCTCTTCTACTGCCTCCCACACTTCCCTGTCCTCTGGCTCTTCCCTCTCTTCCTGCTTCCTTTCCATTGCTCAACACTGTGGCTGGTTGCTTTATTTTGGCATGTTTATACATAGGTGAAACAGGTGATGCTTAGAATAATTATCACAATGCAATGTCTGGATTGAAACCAGAGAGTGGGGGAGAGAAATCAGCATTTGAATGAATAAGGGTAAAGTGCATACATTCCAACAGAACATTATACCAACACTCATCTTTGGGTTACTTTAGATAGGATATATGTTGACAATGTAAATCGAAGACTGAATGTTGGTACAGGTGCTCTACCCATTGTCAAGAGAAACCTTGTTCACATGGGTACACACAGATACCTGCAGACACACACAGATATACCCACAAATACACATACAGGACATCTCTCCCCCACCCCTACTACTGTTCTTAACTGAGGCTTAAGTTTGTAATTTGACAAATTAGGGCATTGGATGCTTCACATTCAATACTACCCATGTTGTTTTGGAACTAAAGCTTTATGTTAGTAGAGCCATTAATATTTGTCATTGATACAGAATGAATTTATTTTGCATAGGTTAGATTTTACAATGATTACAAAACAGGAAAAGGGTTCTTCTGTTATCACACTGACACCTACTATCACAACATAGGGCTTGATTAAGTAAGTGCTCATTCGTACTTGTACTGGTGCATGTGTACTCCTGTCTAAGTAACCACACACAAACTATGCATCCCTATCTCTTTGTATTTACTGTGTCTCTCTATTGGGTAAGTTAACAGCTTTAGGTCCTTGTCTTTTTCTTTCTCTGAGATGCCTTTATACCAGTGTTTTCCATGAACACATCTGGTATTTCTTTATAGCTTGGATTAACTAAATGTCATATCTAAGAAAGAGGGATTTATGGTTTTAAAAAATATATATTATTTTCATTTTCTTCAGGCTCCTCTTTATTACTCAAAGTTGATGACATCTTAAATGAAAATGGTTGGTTAGAATCCAATCAAGAATATAAAGGCGACTGAACAAATAAAACCATGAAGTAAGTGTAAAATATTAGTGTCCAGACATCTGAGATGTATGTGACTACTATGAAACTTCTACAGCTGTACTGGCCTGGAGCTCACATGCTCCCCAAGATTTAACAGGACCCATTACCAGTACAACTTTTATTTGCTTAATAAATTACATTCTAAAGCACAATAGCCTAGGTTCATAGCTGTAAAATTGCCAAATATTGTCAATGACCACTCTCTCGTCATAAATAACAAAATAATCTATGACTCACTGGATTTTTGATTCCCAGGGCAATTTTTTTCTTGCCATTACTCAAAATGTAAAAAAGTGCCTCTTTGTGGATTTTATAGAGGTTATAAATTACTCAAAGGAGATGACATAGGACAGATTTGTAGGCCAAGTAACAGGAACCAGCCAAGCACATGTGTAAATGACAGACATAGAGACGAAGGGGGCTAGTGAAGAATATGGAACCCTCAGAAGAAGTCGTGTTTTGAAGGATGGAAAGTGATGGGACAAACATGCAGGGAAGACTTAAGTCACTTGCTGGGAATGTATTACAATGACTAAATTTACTTGGTAGCTTGAAAGTGAGGAAACTGGGTTCAGACTTGAAATAAACCCTTCAGAATATTCATAGAAAATGTCAGAGAGTAACATTGGCTAGCTTACTGTCCCAAAGATAAATCTGGGACTGATTTTTTAAGTACTGTAACATTTTTTAAGTGAAACCAGGAATTCTTCCTCTTATGTAGCAAAGGTATGTAAGCAGTTGCTATATGTCAATTCTCCAGAATGTAAGACCCTCCACTAGTAGGAGATAGAGAATGCCCTATTAATTTTCCACACTGTCCCTACCAATGGAGGGCCTTACATTATGAAGAGAGAACTGGCTGTAACAGCTTGTTAAGGCGTGTCCATGTGCTCTCAAAGGATAGTTCTCTGTGATATGGCAGACAGCATGCAAGAGACATCTAAGATCGTACTAGGAAACAGGTGGGCAAGACAAGAGAGGAAAAACGGAGCAAGACAGAGGAACAGTGCTTCTGACAGGTGGAACAGATTTGGTAAAAGTGGCATGAAGAACCTGAGAAGAGGGCATACGAAGGGAAGGCAGGAAGGTCTATGTATGAGGGGAGAAGCTATCAGGTGGATTCCTTAGCCAAGCAGGGGTCGTCAGCCTTGTAGACAGTCAATCCATTGACAAGATCATAATGAATTCAGAGAGGTTATTCCTTCAGTGATGTGGCTCATTTTATCATCACACCATTTAATGGTTAAAATTAGACAACTTTATCTTTAATTAGAATAATCATAGAAACATAAATATATTCAGCAGCAATTACAATATTGGGTATGTTCACAGTCTCTCCTTCTCACACTTCTCTTTTCCTTCCCCTCAAATTCAATATTATTCAGACTGGTTTGCAATGGTTTGGAGAAACATTTGGATAACATGAGATAGAGCCTTGTTGATGAGTTCATCATGTGATGAGAGGAGAGATTTTAAAGTCTTCTTTTGCTGTAGTAATTGCTTAGAATGGCTAATGGCTGCAAAGACAATGTGAGGTAAATTCATTTCTCTCTGAGGTTAAGATAATGATGAGGTAATTATTTTAAATCTTTTACCTTCATCAAAGAGAAATGTGTGCTTGTTCATTGAAACATTCTAGAAGCACAGTTCTGAGATCATTTTCACTATTAGTTATGATGCTACAAGCACATCATACTAAACAGCACCAACTAGGTTCTATTCATACATGCTACTCAGAACTATGTGTGGACCCTTGAAGAGTGGGGAATGCAATACACCTTGAGTAAATGAAAGAAAACAGCCTCAATTTCAATTATATCGATTCTTTCATTTTTTTTTCTTGGCTTTTTGAAAAAGGCTCGTGTAGCCCAGGCTGGTCTTAAACATGTACTCTTCCGGCTTACCTGTCAAGTGCTAGGATTATGGGCTTGTGCCATCACTCCCATTTTAATATTCTGGTATATCTTAAACACATAAAATTATTTTACAATTAAAAATACTTGATCAAATTCCCTTTAAAAAGAAGGTGACAATGCTTTTGAAGGATTATCATAAATCCATCTTTTGCTTCTTGCTACAAGTTTAGAATACTTCATGCACACACTCCTGTCTCACCGGAAAACTATGTATCCTCTAATTCACCACAGTAGGTTACGCTGTTATTCTCTGTACAAGTTTGATAATTGACTGAAGTAAGGACTTTGATCATGGAATTATCCTTGGATAACTAATCCAGATCTGCTTGAAAATTAAGAAGCTAATTTAAAAATTCTATATTTAAACTTAGAAGCTTTGACAGTTAGTGAATGATTATAGTGTTCTTATTATATTATAAGCACAGCACTAAATATACACAAGCAGAATTATTTTTCTACTATGGTGAGAATCATAGTTGAGATGAGCCAAAAATTACAACTATTGCTTGATGGATGTTAGAAACACCTGCATGCATGCTATTGTAACACAGTGGAGGGAGAGTTTTATACTTGACTAGTATAAAAGGTAAAATCCTAGCTGAGGACCTGGCAGATGAAGAGGTGTTTACAAGTAGAAGGTTGTAGAACATAGAGTATTTGAGTCAACATATCAAAACCAGATGATGAGACAGAGGATTTTAGACTTTCTGTAGCTAAAGGTATTCTTAGAAAAAGAGAAAACTTGAGGTTCTCAACATTGGCAGCTGTAGAATCATTAAGGAATCCCAGAAGAAAATCTGAGGGACAATATGAAGAGACAGGAAAAAAGGGGAAGATGTACAGAGAAAGCCTGGGAGAGACCACAGTAAGCCAGAATCATGGGAATGGGGGACAGATGGAGTGGCGCCCTCTTCAGGAGTTTTCATGGAGCCTTCAAGTCAACACCGAGGAGCCTATACAGCTCAGCGATTTGAGATATGTTGGCATACATTATAAGACTCAAAAGAAAAATGCACACTCGGAACACAACTCTATTTTGCTAAAGTGTTTCTGCATTTATCTTTTATATAAGTCTTTGGAACTATGCTTTTAGCAATGAGATTAAAAATAAGTACAGGAATCTTGAAAAAAAATAATGGCTGTGTACTTCTAAAAGCTAATCATTGTAAAGGTTCTTAGACAAAGGATCAGAAATGAAACCTGGAACTCAACAGTCAGAAGCTGCTACTTGAGAAACTGTTATTCCAAAGTCATCCCTAACTTCATTTGAGAAACAGTACAGGCTGGTTTGGGCTTCCCTTTTGCTTTGAAAACTTTGCATGGTGTTCCAGGAGACAGTGAGAATCATAAAATGCCTAAAGCATAGCCTTGGGAATTATTAGTTCTTGATAGCTAATAATGTTATGGCTGAGAATGCAGAGAGCACTCCAGAGGTTTTTTAAAAGACCATCTTTCCAAGGATTACAACATTCCCAGGAGACACTAACAATCTTCAGGAAGAGAAGAAAAAAACTGCTTTTCCTGTAGTAATCAAGGCTTTAGTAAGTCGTTCTGTGCATGTATAGTTTAACACAAACTTCCTCATCCCTAGAGTTTTCTTAGCACAAGTCAACTAGATACAGAATCTTTCATTCTGTTGTTTTATCACTGCAAAATGAATTATTGGAAGGAAATCACAGAATAACACTGTTTAACACTAACAGCAATATTTGGTTTCACAGAGAGAAATACATGCAAATTATAAAATTGAGTATGATGGAAGTAGCATTGTAATCCCAGAAATAAACACAGCTCCAAGGCAATGTGAAACCTACTTACTCCTGTTCTCATTTTCATTTTAGCAGATTCTGACATGTTAACTAGGACAACTAAGATTGATGGTGTGATTGTAAGTCAGATGAGAGTGTCAGTGCTGGCCTAACAGCTCCAGTGAAGCTGTAGTGTCTAAACAAGGGTTATAGTGAGCGGAGCTAGGAAACATCCCTCCCACCCCAGCAAGTTAGTACCTTTGCAAAAGGAAGAGGAAGCCCACAGCCCAGGGACCATGGCTACAAGATCTGCCTCCTACTTCCTAAAGGATATATACATTTGGGGACCTGAAAGTCTATTGGGAACTTATGAGAAGTCTAAGAATGTTTTCAACATTTAATGCCCAAGATAAGAGTACCCAAAAGGGGGGAGGGGAAAGAGTACAGCTGCTTTTGGAGCACTTGGGACCACCCAAGCTGTATCCTCTATGTTTGTGGATGTGCCATGAGGTGAAAGAGCAATTTAAACATGTGTGGGATATTATGAAGACTTAAATAACTAAGACAATATGAGGAAGCAATGTAATATATGCAGTTAAAAAAACTATGAGGTATGAAAACAGATTACATCTGAAGGTACTTTATGCTTTTATAAAGTAATAGTACATGAGTGTGATATGTATATTTGGCTTATGATAATTTGAAGTTACACATTCAAATGTAATTAAATTCTACTGGATTTTTGAGGCCCCAAAACTATTTTCCCCCAAATTCACTTGTATGAAGCAACTGTTCTATGTTTCTGCTTCTAAACCTTGTTATATAAAACCAATTAAACTACTGTTGTTTATTTCATGATATGCCCTGATATTTTTCCAATTACAAATAATAGAATGAAAGATTTTGAATTCAATTTATCTGTACTAAAAAAAGAAAGTATTTATATTAAATCAAAAGTTGAAAAAAACAAAATAAAAACATCAGGGCATTTTTGGGGACAATATAGGCATGCAATAGAGTATCACAAATTAAAAGAATAAATATATTTTATAAAATACTCCTTTCTACATATGTGCTACAATTAAAAAAAATCCTCTTTAATGTGAAATAAATTCTGTTGTCTTAAATTGTTCACAAAGATAGTTTTTCACTTTCACACAGAAATGTGGTGCTCCTTTGTATGTGGAAATACTGCATTTAAGGTATTTTCTTCCTGATGTATAGATTGTTTACCATAAAAAATTCATTTCCTGAAGAAGTTCAGCAATTTACGTTAGACATGAGATTACATGTCACATTTTTTGCTTTAAAAGGGTGCTAAGCACAAACGGACCAGGACAGATGATGTGTCCAAAAAGCAAGATATTAAGTAGCTTCTTCACTTCTGTAGAAGAAGAGTTGTGGTAGAAAGTATCAGTGCTTTCACCTTTTCTGCCTCTTCTAACACAAGGTGCTTCATGATCCTATTCTCTGCCTGAGTGTGAGAATACCTGAACATGGGCAATGGTTCTATATGGCCCTAAGAGTTAACCTACATGGTGACTGAGAGCATGAGGTAATATGTATCTTTGGAAAACTAAAAAAGAAAAGAATCTGAATTTGTATTTGTTTTTCCATGTGATGATTACTATACTTTCAAACACCTTTTATTAAAAAGAACCAGTATGAGTGCTCAAGTGAGACTTTTAAAGTAAACTGATTTCTATTCACACAGAATGAGCCTATCAACTCCCCTTTTTCATTCTCTTTTAAATTCTAGATAGAGAAGAACCCCAGTAGTCGGGCAGCGCAGACATGTCCCATAACAGCTGGCTCTGCTGATGCTAGTCATCTTGATGGCCTTGGCCTGTTGAAGACTCACCCTGGTTTCTACCTTTGTTATTATGTTTCCAGTTTTGTCCACAAGAACAAGTAGGCTTACAAAACTTCACAGATCAAAAAGGAGATATAAGAACTCTGGGTGAAAAAAAAAATCTATTTCTCACTCTGATGAGCCACACTTGCTAACTGTCCTTGCTGTTAGCAGTAAGAAGTATGTAAGTCTCAGAAGCTAGGGATGAGAGTCTATGGTAAAGTACATACTTAACATGTGTGCAAACTCTGGGTTAAACCACTGAAGAGGAGACAGGAAAGAAGGGAGGGAGAAAGGGAGGTGAGAATGTCCCTCATGATATACCTGAGAGAGTTGAATAACTGTGGTTGGGTTTGTGTTTTTGACCATGATCTGGTAGGATGACTCGGAAGGAAGGGGAGTGAGAGAAAAAGCAATCATCCATCCATCCATCTATCCATCCATCCATCTTTGCTTCCCTCCCTCACTCCCTTTCTTCCTCCCTCCCTCCCTCCCTCCCTCCCTCCCTCTTTCCATCCATCCATGCATACATACATATATCCGCGCGGTATTAAGAAGAGCTTCCCTGTTCTTGGGAAAGTCGTGGGTGACATCTGAGTGAGATCTGCCATGTACCAGCAGCAGTAGCTATCTCCTTTAATCACTGTAACATCTTAGGCAAATAGTTTTATGATTTAGATAAGGAACCTGGGTCCAAAGAACTTAGTTATGCTAGATCATGTCAAACAAGGAATACATTCCAATTTTTTCTGATTGAAAAATCTCAAGACTCCATGATCACTATACCACAATGGCTCCACAAAGTAACACCAATAGATATATTTACATCCAATTATAGCACTTGTTTCTTCTTCTTTTTTTTTACCATTTTTTTCATTTATTAAGAAATTTATGTATAAATACAATGTCTTATAATCATATCAATTCCCCTTCTCAAAACTCCTCTAGGACCCTCACCTCAATACCGCTTCCCTGCCCCCACTTCCAACTTAAAGTCCTTTAAATTTATTTTTAAACCCAGGAGGTGTAACTACAGCTACCTATATGGCATGGATGTGGGTATAGGGCTATCCACCAGGTTAGGCAACCTAACCAAGGCCATACTCCTAAAGCAAAAATACTTTCTCCCAGTAGCCATCAACTGCCAATAGATCCTCACCTAGCGGTATGGTGTGGGGCAGAACTCATCTCTAAAATACAGATATAGGTTGAGCTCGAGGAGTTCCATGGATGAGTGGGAGGAAAGACAGAAGGAGCAGGAGGGGCCAAGAACAAGAAGACCTTCAAAGTAAACTAACTTTGGGCCCATGGGGCTCACAGAGACTGAACCAAAGAATATGTACTGGCTGGACCTACACTCCCTATCCATGTTCAGGGTGGTCAACATGTGGGTCCCCTAACAATAGGAGTCTGACTCTGTTGCCTGCCTCTGGATCCCTTTCCCCTAGCTCAGCTGCCTTGTCAGGTCCTAGAGGAGAGGATGTGCTTAGGCCTGCTGTGACTTGAGGTGCCAGGGTGGGTTGGTATCCCTTCGGGGGAGGGTACTTGAGGGTGGGACTGGGAGGAAAGGATGGAGGGGGATGGGATCAAGCTGTAAAAAGATTAAGTAAATAAATAAATGAAAATAAAATACAGATATAATCAAGAGATGTAATATAGTAAGCTGTTTTTGACTCAGAATATAGCATAAACCATTTTAGTATGTATTCTATTTTTTATAATTTTACTATGAATAACTCTTTAATATTCCTTTTATAATTAACCAAATGTTACAGAACTATATTAAAAGTTAATGAGCTTACTCTGTTTCAACTAGTGTTGGGTTCACCTAAATGATGTCTGTACTCTATGTATTTCTTTTTATCCTTTTCTATCTGCTTGAAAATATAAATTTAGAAATATTTTTTAGTTGTTGTTGTTGTTTGTTTGTTTTATTTTTTAAGTTGTGGAAGTTTTTCTTTTTGTCTGTTGACCATAAGGAATTCTTGGATGATTTCACAGGAGAGGTAGCAATAGAGGTTTGGAAAACTGGGGAAAGTGCCAGAGGAAAATAAACCAGGAGGCGGGGGTTATAAGAGTTTTCATGAAAAAAACTTTTTTTTTCTTCTGAAGAAGTATCTAGAAATTAGTAATTAGTAAATTAGTAGTGACCACATCTAAGGAAAATAGCATGACTGTATACAAACTGGCAGATATGTGTGTATGCTTAATCCATTACTCACTTTCATATGTTCCCCACCCCCAACACATGATGCTACTGAGAGATTGCAATCTAGAACATGCTTTCCTGTTCTAATACAAATGGGTCTGCATTTTCTTTTAACTTGGCAAGGTTAAAAAACAGACTCGTCATAACTGTGTAATGTCTTGAACCAAAATAGACTTCCTTAATGATTTGTTTTCTCCAATTTCACCACAAAATGTAATACAGCCAACAAAAGAACTATTCTTCCCCCTCGTATAATGACATGCTATTCAACAATCATGTAAGAAAACCTATACAGAAGACTGCCAAGAGTATGAAACTGAGTTTCTAACTGAAATGTTTGTAGGAAATCTTTTTTCTTTCCCCTAAACTTTTACTCTGAGGGCTTGAGTGAAATGATATAAATATCTAGGAATATACAGTTTTGCTTTACTACTGTAACATGCTTACAGAAGTAGTTATGGTTTATTTGTAGCATGGGTCACTGAAAACATTAACCATAAAGACATATGAAAGTACAAACAAGCACTTAGTATGATGTTTACTCTGTAGCAGATCAAATGATTTAATAACTTCTGTCCTTGTGTGGTCAAACAGTTTCTAATGTTGCCAGGGTAGAGGCACCTTGTGTCTGAGGGGAGTTTGCTCATCCTGCTTCTCCCACAATGTCAAGGTGACTACACATCAGGAAGATGAGACAAGTATTGTTGGCTGGAAAAACAGAAAGCCTGCCTGGTACAGGAGAGTATAATAGATAGATGGGCTCTGTTTCTTTCTTTCTTTTGTTTTTAAAAGAAAACTGCAAAAGAGAAACTGTAATTCTAGGTAGGACTCTGAAAACAGAAAAACAAAACTGAATGCACTAGTTTTCAGAAATGCAGTGTTAGTCTTAAAAATACAATTCATCATCACAGAGCAACTGAAATCTACAGAGACTAAAGAGTGTAACTATGTCATCTGAATGCATGTGAATGCTTACCTACCCAGGGGAGAAACATGGGATAAATATTAATAATACCAAATACAAAAGTATCTTTTAGATCTGGTGCATTTCTACAGAATCTAAGTAGATCTATTAAAATGTTTGCCAAGACAAACGTTTAAAGAAATTAGAGTATCAATGAAAGATCGCTTGAATGACTCAAAAGTCAGTTTTTCTCAAAGTAAGACCTTTTTCTTTTTTCTTTCACAAAAATGAGAGAATAAATGCTGGCTATTTGTAGTAAAAACACTAATACAAGTACAAATATGCAAACACACACATACGCACATGTGACATCAAATAGGAAGCATGTTTTTGTTTTTTCCATTTTGGAGTTAGGTGGAGAACCTGGGCTTAAATCATAGATAAGCCATTTATTACTTACATGGCCTTATGTGACTCACTTTGTCCCTCTATGCCTCAAACTAGAAATCAAACCACCTATTTTATAGAGCTACTAAGAGAAGCAGCTTTCACACAGGAAAGACTCAGTATTCTACACTGCAACTACAGGAAGTTATTCTTTGCATAACTTCAAGCTGGATCTATTCAATGCATTAGACAGTATTTGTGGAAAGTTTCTGGTTATAACTTGTCAAATCAGGATGGTAATGCAGAAGAGATTTCCTGTTAAAAGGGCATTCTTTCATGCCCATTTACATATCTGTACTTGGGACTAGACTTCCCATAGAGGCAGATTATAAGAAGTGAATACAGTAGGAATAATAATATCATGACTCCATTGTGATAATGAAAACATTAGAGGAAAGAAAGGATGGTAAATTTAGATTAGGATGCATTACGCTAAGCAGAAATTAATACTGTAAAATTGAATATTTATTTTGGTAATCTGTGAAACAATAAACATATGTATCATATAAAAACTTCTGTCTGGAGCAAATATGGAAGCTCTCTTTGATCACAAAACCATTATTTTATGAAAGTGTATATTTCATAATGATGAAAGTATATAAGCTTTGTCTCTGAGTCGGCATTAATGAAAAGAAACTTAAGTCTTGAAATATATTTAGCAGAAATTGTAAATGGGGGAAAGAACGTAGGGTCGTTATCTGCTTTGTGTTACTGAAAGAAAAGACAAACTTTATTAGGAAAAGAAAAATATGCATAAAGAATGCTTTGGTGATAAAAACATGCACACAAAAAGCATTGGATTTCACAATCAAAATTCAGTGAGAATTTTACCCTTTGGCAGTAAAACAAAAATTCCAAAAAAAATAGTTTAAATTCCCTTCAAAAAGTTCAAGGGTAGCTATTAGACATTAATTTGCAGCTATAAAAAGTAAAATTTTTACATGAATCTCATCAGTGATTGCTTACATGTCCTACAAAGTTTAAATATTTTTAATACATTCAATATGTAATTATTGATTGTTGCAGAATCCCAAGATTTATTTACTTTGTACAATTTCACATATAAGAAATTTTACACAGCTGTACTGTAATTCTAACTAAGACTCCTAAATCTATTCTAAATATAAGGTAAACAATTCATTTACAAGGATAAGCAATGTTCTTGATGTTTTAAAGACAAAGGATATTTACAGGTTGGCAACTCATTTGTGCCCACTGAATAATAAATTCATTTAGTTTCTAAAAATCTGATAACACAGTTTTCACAGTCTTCTGAAACTCTGAAACATGCATCCTCCTAAGTCACTATTTCATCAACATGAGCCTTCAGCTAAAGGTATGTCTGCTTACACCCCTATGAGGACAGTGGGCTGTGCATAGTTCCTCAGTGGTTCTGTACCCTTGGATGTAAATAAGTTTAAGCTCAGAGTCATCTGCCTTTAATTTGTGCAACACAGGAAATTTGCAGAGCTGGTACACTTCATATAGGAATTTAACACAAAACAAAAAATACTTGTGGAAAGTGTTTATAAGAAGCTACCTAGTATGACTTAGATTTGTAGACTATATATGAATACATATATTATACCCAATTATTGCTATCTCTGAGAGCAAGGCTGTCTTGAGAAAAATATTTATTACTGTAAACAAGATGGAATCATTCCTTTTCATTGTGGAGGAACAAGGATCATTTGTTTCTTGTCCCCTGGCAAAACTGAAAAACTCCCTAGCATGTCAGAAGATAGCAGTTCTTCCCAGAGATGCAAGAAGCACCTAAACCATGAACAACCTACCACCCCCACTCCAGGTCCCTTAGAGCTAGGGAGCCAGTTTTAGCACCAGCAAGCCCTGGGCTCTGACAGATCTGCTGGCTTCAGGCAACATGCCCTAGCAGGCCAAGATGGACAAGAGTGAGGAGGAGACTGGTGTTTCTTTGGTAACGAAAACCTGGTATATATAAACTATAGGAGACTCAGTGAAAAAGTAAAGCAAGTGATTGTACACATTCCAAATGCCTTAATGTATAAATTGTATAACCATAACTCAGAGACAGCCTGGCTGTGAACAATTTTGTTCTTTCTTTCCTTTTAAAAAGCATACTGAAGATAGAGATGTTTCTCTAGTAAATGGAACTTCAAAATTCTGTCAAAACATAAGTATGACATAATACAATTTTTTCCTTAAGAAATTTTGAAAGCTTGTAATCTGAAATTTGAAAGAAGGCCTGGTTTGTTCCCCAATTAGGAAGGATAGCTTTTCTTTCAGACTTCATTGCAGTGGCAAGCTCAGTCTTAGAGGGAAAAGAGGCCAGTTCTATATGCACATCTGTTTCCAGTGTGATGCTGGTATGCAAACTATTGTCTATTGGAAGTGTGTTGTGGTAACGTTTGCCAGGGTTAAAGGCTGGGTCAATTTGATCAAGAAGCTAAAATTAGCTTCTGTGTGTTTTCCTGAAAAGAAAAAAAAAAATACTGTAAAGCTCTTTGTTTTCCTTCAAGTGCTGTTCTCAGATTTCAGCTTCTGGGGTGTAAACTACCAGGAAGCAGACGGCCATGACAACTGACTGCTTGTTCAACTAGCGAGACCTGTGTAATAAAATGGTGCCACACTCCACTGAGCAGGATGGATTCAGGAAAGACCAGCTTTCGACCTAATTCACACTTTCCCATTCAAAAGATCAATATTATATAATTATTTAACACACATGCATTCTAGATACATTCTAGAATATGTGATGGCTTGGCAAAGCCCAAAGAAAGACACTAAGAAATTCATTCTGAGAAGCCCTGGGCTAAAGGTTAGGTCCCATGTTCCTTATATGGGAGAGTGTTCTGATTATTTTCACGGGAACAAGTTTGTAAGGATGAAAATGAGGGGAAAATAAAATTTAAAATACCTCAAAATCAGTAATAATTTGTCAAATTTAATAAGAACGGAATTGTGGAAACACATCATGCTTTATTTGATAATTTATTTTGTTTCATTAGAGAACTCGAGAAAAAAATTAAGATAATTCTAGATGAGCAAGATTACTTGCTCATACTTGCTCATCTTAGTATTTAAAGTTACAACAAGCAGAACAGAGAAAAAAATGAGATTGTCTGTTAAACGAAAATACAAACGTTTGAATTTGTTTATTTTTAAGCAAGGTAACACATACAATCTAGGATGACTTCTAGTTTACACCCACTGTAGCCCAGGCTGATCTCAAACTTGCAATGTTTCAGTCTCCCAAGTGCTAGAATTACAGGCATGTGCTACCATACCTGGCTTACTGTGAAATATATTTACATCCTCAGAGTCTTGTTTTTTTTTTTTTTTTCCTTATACAAAGTCAGATTACCATATCTATTCTGACTTTAGTAAAAGAATTTTTTAAGTATTTTAACCTCTTAAGTATTACTATTTTAAAAATAGTTTACACTGTAAAATTATCTTAAATACAAAAGTATTAAATGTATTTTATGCTAAAATATTTCCCTTACAAAGAGAAATCTGGGAGAAGACTTAAGTAAGTTTTTCCTTTTAAAATTATAAAATATTGGTGTATATAATTCAACCTAGTTCTATGGTGAAATTCTATGATATGCTCATTTATACTTCAGCATTTCCATCTTTCTCAATATCCTCTCAGTTTCAATAGCCTTTTGTGTGCTTTAAATTTAAAATTCATTAAAAATATGTCGAACAGATACAGAAATGTCTAAAATACTTTAGAGACACATGGTATATATTCACTTATAGGAAAATTTTAGACACACAGTACAGGATAGACATACTATAATTCACAGACCCAAAGAAGGACAAGGTAGTAACAAGGAGGACCCAAGGCTGGATGCTTAAATCTCCCTCAGAAGAGAAAACAGAATAGACAGAGGAAGTAGCTGAAGAGAGGGAACAAGATAGGAGCCTAGCATAGCTGTCCTCTGAGAGGCTCTATCCAGCAGCGGATGGAAACAGATGCTGAGACTTACAGCCAAACATTGGGCAAAGTATAGGGAGTCTTGTGGAAAAGTGGGAGGAAAGATAGAAGGACCTGGAGATTCCAAGAGCTCAACAAGAAAACCAACAGAGCCAAGTAACCAGGACCTAGAGTATCTTGCTGAGACTGAAGCACTAACCAAGGACAATGCAGAGGCTAGACCTAGGCCCCCTACACAGAGGTAGCAGATGAGCAACTCAGATTCATGTGGGGGGCCTAATAAGGGGAGTTGTCTCTGACATGGACCCTGTTGCTTTCTGATCTCTTTCCCCCTGGATCCCACCTTCCTTCCCTCTTCTCCCCCTATGTTCCTCTTCTAGTCCACTGATAGGGGAAGTCCTCCTCCCTTACTATCTGACACTAGCCTATCAGGTCTGGGCACAAATAACAAGTCTCATATTTGAAGTCACCATTTGACCATGAGATTCTCTTTTCTTTCCTTCATCCAACAACTCCCTTTGATTCACCATTCCCATTTGTTTCATAGCCATTTCTTTAGTTCAGGACCACTGGACTTTGCTATATGGTGATTTTCCCTCTCAACTCTGTCTAGGGAAGTCACTGCTGCCCAAGGGCAATTTGTATTACATACTTGGCAAATCTAATATATCTCCACGCTACTGGACTTAAGTGTTGGGGCTTTGTGCACAGCTAAGGGATTCATATGCAGTCCCATGCTTTCTATAACATCATTCTCACTTCCATCTCTGTCCTGATCTTCAACCTGGAGCAATGAACTATTCATATGTCTGCATATATCCATATCTTTTAAAAAATGCTGTCACGCCACAATTCCTGTGTGTTTCAGAAAACTAACACCACACTCCCACATTTCATATGCCTATATATCCTTCTGTTTGTCTCTCCTGTGAGGCTCTCAAGAAGGCAAAGTACTTGAAGTAAAAGTGTGGGTATTAAATTAGGATCAGACTCCTGATCCAGTATGAACTACCTAAATAGCCATTTTAAAACTACTTAAATTGCCCACTTCTAGGGCCTCCCTTCAAGTGCAAATAAGCTTAAAAGTAAGGATGGGGTGATTAAATGGAATAGAGCATGTTAAGTGCTTGGGACGCTTTAAATACTCTATACTTTTGAGCTTTTATTTAAACATACTTATTCCCAGTAATGACTTAACTCTATCCTCTGAATTGAGTGGAATGTTGGACATTTGCTGTCTTTCTACTCTCAAATATAATTTTATATGTCTGTGTATATGCCTTGACATAAAATTTTTGCTGGGTGCAGGGGTGCACACCTGTAATCCCAGCACTCGGGGAAGCATATGCAGGCAGAACTCTGTAAGTTCAAGGCCAGCCTGGTTTACAAACCGAGTCCAGGACAGCCAAGACTACACAGAGAAACCCTGTATTAACATACCAAAACCCAAACCAAACCAAACAAAGGAACAAAAAAGCTTCCTTTAGCATCATAATATGTAGTAGTAGGTGCTTACTGAATATGTAGTTGCTTTTTCTGAAATTACACTTTTGTGAGTCACAAGCCATTGAAGGGTGAAGGGTAAAGGGCAGGAAAGAAACCATATAAAAGCTTTTAAAACTTTTTCCCCCATCTAAATTCTATACTTGCAAATAAATAAATCTGTTCATGAGAGCAGTCACCATTTCAGAGTTGTAAATTGGACATGCCTTGGGTCTTCTTTTCATGTACCAAAGCAAAACATTAGCTGTTTAAGTTTACCTTTATGATATCCTTCAAAATCTCCTGAATTTTGCAAGGACATATTCATAGGGTGTATAGCATTTACCAATTTTATAAAAATTATATACTCTCTTAACTTTGTGAGCATGTAGCAAACTAAATGCAATATAAAACTTCATTTTTGAAATACAGCAAATACAATGAAAATTGGCCCTGTTAAGCTATTCTGCATAAAGAACCAGTTTAATTGGCAAGCTACTTAGAGTACCTGGAAACAACCTAGATGTCCCTCAACAAAGGAATGGATACAGAAACTGTGGCATTTTTACACAATAGAATACTACTCAGCTCTTAAGAACAAGGAAATCATGAAAATTTCATGCAAATGGAAGGAACTAGAAAGATCATCCTGAGTGAGGTAACCCAGAAACAGGAAGACACACATGGTATACACTCACGTATAAGTGGATATTAGCTCTGTACTATAGGACAGCCATACTAAAAGCTACAGACCTAAAGAAGATTAACAACAAGGAAGACCTTAGGAGGGATGCTTAAATCTCATTCAGAATGGCAAAAAGGGTAGACACCAGAAGTGGTGGAAGAGAGGGAACAGGATGTGAGCCTACTCTAGAGGGTCCTCTGAAAGGGTCCACCTAAGAGGGAATTGAAGCAGATGCTGAGCCTCACAGCCAAACTTTGGGCAGAGTGCAGAGAGTCTTCTGGAAGAAGGAAAAGGAGGGATAAAAGGACATGGAGGGGACACGAGCCCCATAAGGAGGCCAACAAAGGTAAAAACAAAAAACAAAAAACAAAAAACAGAGCCCAGGGCTTCTTGCAGAGACTGATGCACCAACCAAGGACTATGCATGGAGAGGACCTAAACACCTCTTCAGATGTAGCCACTGGCAGATCATTCTCCATGTGGATTCCCAAGTAAGGGGAGCAGGGGCTGCCTCATGAACTTGATCCTGTTCTTTGTTTACTTGCCCCTGGTGATGTGGCCTTGCCAGCCCACAGAGTAAGAGGATCCAGGCAGTCCTGATGAGACTTGATAAGCTATGGGCAGATGGCAGAGGAGGAGAACTCCCCCTTTCAGTATACTAGGGGAAGAATAGGGGGGAAAGGGAGGGAGGGTGGAACTGGCAGGAGTTGAAGGACAGCGCTTCAATCGGGATATATAATTGATTAATTGTAAAAATACAAACAAACAAATAAAGATTAAGAAAAAGAGGAGCAAGAGATTTTGCTTGGGGCTATATAATATGTATATTGACATATATATATATTATATATATATAGCATTTGCATTAGCAAACCGATTCCATGCAAATGCAATTACTGGAATGCTGAAATGTGTTGTGATACATCTCTGTACATTACTAAATTGTGAATATCATCAGCAAATTATTAGCAAGTACTGTAAAGACAGGTTTGTTTTGTTGTTTTCAAGACAGGATTTCTCTGTGTAGCTTTGGCTATACTAGATTAGCTTTGTAGACCAGGCTGGCCTTGAACTCATACGAATCTGCCTGCCTCTGCCTCCATAAGCACTGGAATTACAGGTGTGTGCCACTGCACCTGGCTAAAGACAGGTATTTTTGAACTCCAAATTACTAAGGCGGTTAAAACAGCCTCACTTTATATTAAACATAATACTTGACTGTATTTTCAATTATGAAGTCCTAATATGGACGATCAAAGTCCTATAGAAGCTTCAAATTGCTCTATGAAAGGTTTCTGATCTATGATGTGAATGTTATAACCTCCAATCACAACTATCAGATGTGGGTTTCTCTTCCTAGACCCTATGCTGTACCATTATTGCATCCTACATCTCTGTATGAGTCTTTATGTTACACTTTCAGAAGCATATCTTAAAACTAACACTGACCTTACAACAGTGTGGCCAATTAAAGAAAGCTTGATCAAATATAAATTTTACATGTGGATAAACTTTTAATTTTTCTTTGAGAATTCTAAAGGTCTTGTTCAACTCATTAGCTTCTGTTGTGGGTGACAGGAAGCATCCATGTTAGTCTGTTTCTTGTTTGGCTGGGGATGGCCTGTGTTTATCTTCCTGAGCTTTCTGTTATACTTGGTGGCTGAGTATATGAAAGGACGAGCCTCATTCATCTTCATCAGCTTTCACAGGCCCTTTCAAAGGTCTATGGGGTTTTCCTCCTGCGACTTTTAGTCAGAAATTTGAGCCACCTTGATTTATCTGCTATGTACTTATCTTTACCCTCAATTTCCTATATATCTTTTTTGTTTGTTTGTTTTATGTCCTGGCATAGTTTTAGTTCTATCTACCCATGTTTCTTTGGAAATATTTATTTAGCAATTATATGTTTTACTACTCAAGTACTCTTTCTTGTCCCTTGATCATTGCTTTTCCAGTATCTAATTCTGTGTAATGAATATTATGTTCTGTTGAATCTCTCTATGGATATTTGTGAGAATTGAAACGAGGAGTAAGGCAAGCTGCAGACCAACTTATGAGAATGTACTCTGACACTGTGGATCCCCCAAAGCCCAGACCAAACATTTAGTCTTAAGAATATATTATTATGGTTTTACCCTCTGTCTTCCTCCTTCTTGATCCTCAAGATGTGGCCCACAGACAGCACCTGTGAACTTTCTCAGCCAGAAATCTCAGTGCTGTGTGAACTGCTTCTACGAAGGATGAAAGTTTGAGAAATGGTATTTTAAAACAGAACCTATACTTTGTTTCTTCTATTAAATAATTGAATTGCTCTTTTTTTGAGCAAGTGGATAAAAATCCGTTGCCAATTCTTCTTTTTAATGTTATAAACATAGAACTCTTTTATTATGTTTTGAATGGAGACTATGAAGTTAGAAATCAGTGCATATGTTGATCCCACTTCCTTCAATTAGAATCCTATCTCATTTACAAAAGACTGCTCAGACATTTGAAAAGAGTTTGGAATGTTAATTTTACATGCCAATGTAAAAGTGAGTAATACAATTTGGAAAAAAGGAGGCTAAGACATTTATCAAAAGTGTAGTACATACTACAAAGATCTTATAATTCAAATATTAAATGATCCAAAATTTCTCAAAGATAAGGTTAAAACTAAGTGAACAGGGAGAACAAAAGAAAAATTTACCCAAATCAATGTTATACAAGACTGCCTACACTATAGAACAAAGTTTCCAAGATTTTGTTCTATATAAGTACAAGTTTAAAATTAGTGTTTCTCAAATAACTTAGATGGCCTTAGAAGATATATTCCTGCAAAACTTGCAGGTAACTTCAGGGGACAGCAGACAACATCAGAGAGCTAGGGAAAAACTGCTTCATAAAATAAAAAATGAGAAAAAAAGAGTATACATATTTTTCAATGAACATATATACAACTATATATATGTATGCATATGTATTATTTCAAATGTCTACAACATTGTTGAGAATATATTGTGAATGGACACTCTTCCCAATGGTTATTTAACAATGATGCCTCTTTGTTCCATTTTTCACATGTATGTATATATGTGTACGTGGTTGCACATGTATGTGGAAATCGGAGGACAAACTTGGATACCATTTCTCAGGAACCATCTATCTACCCTGGTGGGTTCTTGGATTTGTTTTGAGACAGGGACTCTCACTAGACTGGAAGCGACCAAGCTGGCTATGTTAGCTGGTCAGTGAGACGTAGTGATCCATCAGTCTGAATTATCTTATTGTTAGGAAGACAGCATGTGCTATCGACCTGGATTTTTAAGTAGGTTCTGGATAACAAATTCAGGTTTTCATAATTGCTTGGAAAGTACTTTAATGATTGAACTATTTCCTCAGTGCACCTGATTTTATTATTTAATGAACAAATATTCTTTCTGGAAAGGTGAGGTAATCATGTCACATCATATTCTAAGTTACTTTAGATAGAGACACAAAGGGTGCTTAATACTTCAATATTCAGTTTAAGAACAACCGCCTGAAGGAGAAAAACAATGTAATTATATTAAATCTTAAAACATAAAAATTTAAAAAAAGAAGCATCACCTGTATACTGTTTCTGAGAAACTTCTCCCAGGCCTGGGTCAGGCTGGTTGGCCTGTCTCTGTGTCTTGGCCTCTTCTCTCTGTGCATGCGTACGTACACATGTGCTTAGCATATCTTTTCTCTCAGCCTTTGGTTTTAAGAATTATTTTCCAGGGAACTGTGGTTATTGCTTAATCCATTACTCTTTTCCTTTAAATTAGCACTGTCCAACATGACAGCCATTTAGTATTTTTAAGCATTTCAATCTAGCTTTAAATTTAAAACCACATTAATTAAAATAAAGTTAAAGAGCCAAATACTTAGTTACAATATACATATCTAAAGTGTTCAAATTCTTTGCATGGCCTATGGCTACCATCTGAAACAGTGTAAATACCGAATACACATCAACTGGAAAAGTTCCATTTAGTACATTTGTTGTAAATTAGGGGTTTTCAGTCTTGATTCTATTGGAATTTTACAACTAATTACTCTTAGGTGTTAGACTGTGTATGTGTGTGTATTTCTTTTGTTAGATATTAAACCAGGGCTTCTCGTGCTAGGCAAACATTCTAACACCATGCTATACACAGAGTCTTCTCCTCGTGCATTTTAGAGGTTTTAGTAGTCTCTACCCTCTAGGTAAAGTGACTTCCCATTAATAAAAATAAAAATACCTGCACACAGTGCACCACAGTGAAAACCACCACTCTAAACATGTGTCCATTGGTATGCACAATGGAATGTATCCATTAAGGTATGTATCCACACGTTCAATCACACTGATGATAATTAGTGGCAGTGCCTGGCATACCACTGCATATGGTATGCCATACACCAGTGTTTTTGGTATATGGAATCAGTGTAGAATTAGGACTGAGAAACATCAGATAGGTAGAAAAGATACAACCCAAGAAAATTAAAACTCTTCTCTAGTTAAGACAAGAACAAACGGCTAACAGAAACTCTTTGATATAGTCTTTTTTTGCTTAGGACACACAGTATTATAAAACATACTTGCCATCTTTTCAGAAATCTGTATCTGACAATTATTAGCAAGATAATAATATTGTCTGACATTGCTACAGAATTAAGTACCAGGGTATTTCAGAGATAAGGAATGTAGAACTGCTGTAGTATATTTGATAATGTATGTAACTTGTATTAATATGGGGTTAAAACACTCAGAAAAAGTACCTCCCCTTCACTCAAATCTAGAAGATGACAGGGCAGTAATATTCATTTTAAATTGTTCCCCAAAAGCAATTCCACAAACACAAAAACAAATGTTGGCTTTGTTTTGCCAATGTAGAGCAGGTTGAATGTTTCTAAAGTAACCTAACAGTTACTCTGTTGAGGCCATTTGTAAACTATATCTTGATAGGCTACAAAGGCTATACCATTATTATAGGATTAGAAGAAGTCAATGGCTTTCTTCTCTCTACATAACATCAATAGCCACATTGGCCTCCTGAACTTGAGCTTGATGCTCCAGAATGAATGTGTTTCTTCATATTATGCTTCTGGAATCAAAGAATAAATCAGTGACTGAGTCCTTTTGCCCCTTAGTTGGGTGATGCCAACGCTTTGGCCTTGGACTCTGCATGTGCTGCTTAACAATGGGCCATTTCTCAGTCTCTCCTGTAAAATGAGGAATCAAAATGACAATTCTTCCTAGTGAAGTTGGCAGTATGAGTTGTGAAATGGCAAACAGAGGTGAGTTTAATGTCAGTGTGCATGGTATGATTATGAGGCACTCAGCTAAATGTTATGGGAGATGGGAAAGTCCCAGAGGCAGCTTTTAGGGCAAACACCACTTATTAAGCTAAAAGCCAACTTTATAGAATGTCATGCCACACACGGTAGTAAAAGTCAGTCTTTTATTTTAGTCTGCTGAGGATTAAATGGTTTAAAAATGGCCAGGGCAAGTTAGCACACTGCAAATCCAAATGCCCCATCTGTGACAGAGTGGTTCTTGTACACGCTAGGATCTACTTGGTCAGGGTGTAAGGCTTTGGGGATAGTTACAGCAATTTTTACCTGCTGCATTTCTATCTCTATGAATTTTCAAAATAATTCTAAACACATATTTCTTCATGGTCATAACTGTCTGTCCCACAACAAACAAACAGGAAGCTGGAAAGTTTGATAAATAAATGATGACTAGTACTTATAGACAGTTGAGCTAGAACTAAATGAGGGTAAGAGGTTCCATTGAGTTTCATCTTGTCTTTTTCTGTCTTAAGGAGAAGCAAACACACAGCAGCCATTTGTAGAATGGCTTCTGAATGGGCACTGCTACACAGTTACAACTGGTTATTGGGACTAACTGGCTGTTCAGGATGACAAAGCAAAAGGGACAAGGTGAAGGTAGAAAGAGCCAAAGACTACCTGGGTGTAAAAAACATCTGGTGGCTGACTGTTAGCTTGAAAGTAAACATTTAGAGGTCGGAAAACTAACCGTGAGAGCATAATGCATTTCAGAAAGCACATTTGCAGAAAGCCTTTTACTTAAAAGTGAACTTTTCATTCTCGCCCTTTGAGCAGAGCTTGGCCTGCTATAGACCAGGAGGTGTGAAGCATACAATGAACTTTATCAGACTGTCTCTGTGGCGACTTTCCAAATCACACATTTCCCCTAGCAGAACATTCAGGGCACAGGAGGAAGGAAGTCTTCTGCTACTGAAGATCATTAGCAGTGCTGAGTGCAACCACTGTCAGTTGCTTCGGGTTGGCCTCTGATCACTCATACAAAGGACGGAAAATTGCTGGCGCCGCTGGCCCTGTGCCCAGCCCGCCGGACAGCACAGCCTATGAAAGCTACTTTTTTTTTTTTTTTTTTTTTTTAAACATAGCTAACACACTGGAAGGGGGCAAAGGGTGGCAGGGACCTTTAGGCACATTAATCAGCAGGAGAATTGATCAAATGTCACCTTGCACTGGGCTTCACTACCAAAACTCCATGCATAAGAGACTCCTAGAAAACGGGAGGCCCCAGAATAACACTGAATATACGAAATGTCCTCCCTTCCTTCATATGGAAAGCTCATCTCTGAGGTGTCAGGATAAAACATGAGAACAGCATCTGTCCTTGGAGACCAGCAGGAGTGATTCACTATTTCATGGCAAAGAGAGGGGAGGAGGACATTGTAATAAAACTTTATAAGGTGAAATCTAAATCCTGAATGTCCTGCACCTTTAAAAACAAAACAAAACAAAACAAAACAAAACAAAAACTTTCTTTTTTTTTTTGTTTTGTTTTGCTTTTTCTTCCTTTCCCTTCACCTCCCCTTCCTGAGAGAACATAACACAATGTAATTAAATGGTAAATTACTCAAGAAAGAAATGTCTAGACTCATGAAAAAAAAATCCTTGTGCAGAAAACAAAACTTTACACCCCCCACATATTTTGGATGGCCTACTTCTTCCAGCAAAGTTTAAAGTTATAACCAAGGTTGTTTAAAGAATAATTTACATCAGATGAAAGGGTAGTGAGTTGAAAAATTTCACAATTCTAGGGTAAGATAATTTATGGATGCAGAAATTAGTTGTTCCTTAAGTAAACAAAGTAAAATTTGCAGCTATGGGTAAAGCTTTTCTCTATTTCTAGGCAGTCTCTAAACAGGAAATGTGTTGCCCTGAAAATCACAATGCGTATATTCTACTGAATCCTGAGAACAACCCCAGAATTCCTACTATTTATTCATAAAGGAAGATATATGCATACCAACAACTGAACCACAAGGAAGAGCTCTTAACTAAAATTTACAATAAGTAAATACATTTTATTTAAATAACTTAGCAATGATTGCTATTTTAGAATACAGTGGCTAAACTGGACTTGATCCCATCACTCGGACAGAGGCAGCACAACCTCTAAGTTCAGGCTAAGCTGGTCTGCATAGTAAGTTCCAGGCCAGACAGCAGAACACAGTGAGCCCTCCATATATGTATGTGTGCATGTACATGTGTGCATGCCTCCGTGTGTGTGTGTGTGTGTGTGTGTGTGTGTGTGTGTGTGTGTGTAGTTAAAATGGGAATCAGGAAAGTTATAGAACTGATGGTCAGAATGTTTGACATAGTTTGAAATTAAACCACCTTGTAGTGATTCTCTCAGCCAGCACAAAAGTTAAAGATATTATACAAGTTTCATTAAGGGACTACTGAAGGTATAAAGCATTTAAATGTAACAGCGATTCCATTTAACAGTATCCCAGTAAAAAGACTATGCTATTTTAAGGTACTAATTTCCATCTGGCAGAGCAGAAACAGACCTACATTGCTGTGCTTCAGAGCAATTGCTCTGAGGTCCCCGGCTGCCAGGGGTTACTGAGTGTCACAGGCGCCATGATACATCTTCTGTCCAGTGGCTCCAGTTGGGATTCATCTGTTTTTTGTTTTTTGGGTTGTTTTTTTTTTTTTTTTTGTTTTTTGTTTTTTAGTGAATGACATCTATGTGAGAGGCAGCAACTCCCTCTTTCATTAAGATAAAAAAAAAAAAAAACAACAACCCACAAACAAACCCTTTATTGACTGTGCTATTATAAGATTTGGTTTAAGCAACAGCACATTTCCAATCTGAACAGAGAACAATATTCTTCAAGCAAACTGATTGAAGAGCAGTTAATTGAGTTATATCACATATAATACCTAAATAGCTAATTTTTAAAAAAACAGATGTTGCATTCATATGGTTGAAACTTTAAAAATTAGCATGTCCTTGGAAATCTAGTGTCTCTCTTTCTGCAACCAAGCATCCAGTTTAATTCTTATTCTATTCTGTTTGGCACTACACAATCTGCATACTATCCCAACCTTGCATTTGAATTTATTATCCCTGAAAGGAGTTTGTTTCATGAATAGCCTTTTACATTTTGACAGCTGTAAGAAACCACATTATAAATATGTCATCATTTAAAACTTAAAATTTAGACACTGGCATTTATTGATGGATGGGCTCTCTTCCTTATAACTATAAAAAAAAAAAAGAAAGAAAAAGAAAACTGAGAAAAAGTTTTGGGTTTTAAAATCTTGCTATGATTCTGTTTTGCAGCTGTAAAGCGCATGTTGAACATTCTTGAGCCTTTAAGTGCATCATCTATCTCTATCACAAACATTACCGCATCCTGTTTTGAACTTTTATTACGGTAGTTTTTACCAGTCCTCTAGGTACCAAAGTGGAGTATGTAAGACAGTAACCACCACCATATCCTAAGAGGTTTCAATGCTGTATAAGTAGTAATATCTTGAGGGTCCAAATAAAAGCTGCTTGAGCTCAGATGTCCTGCAGTAATCTAGAGAAACATTTTTAAGCTATTTAAGGCATCAGGGTTTTAGTCAGAAGTACTGAGTTCAAATACAAAATCTGCCATCTGTTGCTTCTGTTTTCCTGGAAAGGCCTTTTAATCTCTCCATAATCTCTTCACACATATGAAGATGACATCCTACAAAGGTCTGGTAGGAGTGGATGAAGCAATGCAGAACTTGCAAGAGGTGATGGCTCCCAAAATTCTTGAGATAAAAGTATATATTATCTATCTATCTATCTATCTATCTATCTATCTATCTATCTATCTATCTACCTATCCAGTTATTTATTTTCGAGACAGGGTCTTACCATGTTACTTTGGCTGATCTGGAACTCTCTATATAGACCACATAGACTAGGCTGGTCTAGAACTTATAGAGATCTGTCTGCCTCTGTCTACCTCCTGAGTGCCAAAGGCATGTTCTACCATCCTGCCTAAAAGCACATACCTTTAACTTAACAGGAGGCTTGGGAGAAAAAGGAAGAGGAGGGGAAGGGAAAGGAAGAGAACAGAAGGAAGGGGGAAAGAGGGGAGGGGAGGTAGACCAGACAGGGCTGAGTGTTCACTGGGGTTAACAACCAGAGCAGCAGTGCTAGGTGAAAAGTCTTTGATGGTGACTTCTTGAGGACATGAATCTATACTGGCTAGAGAAAATGAGGAGTCAGCCAGATGAAGAACACATAGGGACAGATGACCTGGGCTGAAGCAGAGATGGCTATGGCTGAGGTAGGTACAAATCCAGGGCAATGATCTACCTTTTCCACTCTTAGAGCAGTAGACATACCATCCTAACTTGTGGAGTGGTTATATACAATTTTGCTTTGCTTTTACAAGAAATAATGTGAAACAAAGTTGAAACAAGGAGATATGTCAAGCAAACATGATAGGTCATGCCTGTTATCCCAGCACTTAGAAAGCTGAGGCAAGTAAACTGCCACATCTAGGTCAATCTAGTTACATATAATGAGTTCCAGGATAGCCTAAACTATAGTATAAGACCTGTCTTAACAAACAAACAAACAAACAAACAAAAAATACAGATAAAAAAAACAGCAGCAGCAGCAACAACAACAAACAAAAAATAATCCAAATCAAAAGGAGTTATTATATTGCAAGCTAGTAAAAAGTTTACTAATACTCACATTTGAATTACTAAAGTAGGCTTGTATCTATTTAGACTAGATGACCTATTTTATAAATTTTTAGATGTAAAAAATTTTTCTTATTTAAATAATAAGTATAGGTTGGGGACAGAAATATATGAATAGTTGATAAAGAAGCTTCATGAATAAAATTTTAATAAATGCCTTTGATTGTGGCAATACTTTAAAGCAGCAATTAGCAATATGGTAAAAAATGTATTATATTCAGGAAGATAACACTATCAATTTAATGTTCAAAAGAACCACCGGTTTTTACATGCTTTATTTTTGATATATTTTTAAAAATAATTTCAATGTCTTATCAGGCCCATACCTCTTTTCTTTTTAATGTTGTTGAAAATAATGTTTAAGCCTGGACTGTGATTTGACATATAAAGGGTAGCAGAGACCTAGAATTGCTTGTCTGAGGTCCACAAGTGTTACATCACTGTCAACCTAACAACTGCTGTGCTGTGTTACTAAACTGAAAGGTTTGGTAACGTTGCTCCTTCTAATTCTGATCTGCATTTCTGCTTAAGTATCTGGCATGGTATTTTCTATTACGTTAGTAGGTAAAGGCATTTCAGAGTTTCACTGAACTTGCAAAAACACTTGGAGTATTTTGCTTTGTAAGTTTATGCACAACAGTGCATGTCTAAGCAGAAATGCAATCTACTAGTTATTTCAGTTTGCAGAAAAATAGTCTCATTTTTTTCTGAAAGGGAGACTGGGTAAAAGTGTTTAATGAACTGGTGACACTGACTATTGTTTCTTTAGAATTCCCCTTTTCTTTTTACAAAATTCTATGGTCTCTTGCAAATCCCTCATTCTTCTAAGCCAAGCTCTCCTTCAGAATTGAAGACACCTGAATTACATAAATCTCTATCACAAAGTTACATTTTCTGTGCAGAGCAAGCGCTGTCAGGAGGAAGGTAATGAAGAAGAATAGCTTGACAGAGGGATTTAATGGGATCCAGCTGCAACTCCATGCTACTTGCTGATAAGGCTTTGTCTTAAGTTTACAATAGAGAAAGTTTGAGAGAAG
Organism: Psammomys obesus; assembly: GCF_907164565.1. NCBI lineage: Eukaryota > Metazoa > Chordata > Mammalia > Rodentia > Muridae > Psammomys > Psammomys obesus. The sequence continues at coordinate 4,632,540 of NW_026594462.1, forward strand.
GATAAAAATTCACATAGAGGAAGTTAAGGTCTTCATATTTTATTTGTTCAATTTCCTCTAACTCTTGCAATTATATTCATAACAGGTTTAACTTTCAGAATGTTTTACTGTGGTACTTTACGTCTTTTACAAATAAAATTTAAATAACATTAAAATGTGTAGAAATAGTGCACTTTAAAAGACATTTATTTTATTTAGGCTCATCACATGTTCAGATTAAGATAAACCTGTAATACAGAAGATTGTCAAAAGTTCACTATATTTGTATATCCAAACTAGGGGTAGATAATGGCATTTTCTAATAGAAGGGTGGAACTCATTTCTCCACAGCATACTGTTTGTTACTGTAAAATTAGATGAATGCAGAATGGAGAACTCCAAAGACTGCATTTTATTCAGGATTCAGATTGCAGTACAGTGTGATGCTTTAGCTTCTCAATCTGTTATCTGTTTAATAGTATTACTCAAAGTGAAAAACCAGTTTGGGCAATCCTTGAACACAAATCTGGCTTTTCTAAAGTCAGGAATGCAGCAAGATTAACCCTTGTCTGGTAAAGAAAGATATGAGGAAATTCTCAGTAGGAGCCAAGCAGTACAGAACAGAGATATTCACACCCACCTACTCAGTGGAATACTGCAGAAGAATCAAAGAGTTAAAGCTAGGCTGAACTCTCAGTTCTTTTAGGTTAATGAAGCCTTCCTGGACACCGAATTCCTTCTCCAGTGAGGCCCAGAATGCATACACTGGGGGTGGGGTGGGGAGAGCTCTGCGTTTTCCCAAAGCTCTACACAGGACCTGAAACTTAGGGCGCATTGCTCAAAAGAGAACATTCAGGCCTCACAGAGAGCAGAGAGGAGGGCCAAGAGCCTTAGGTTCAGTTGCCCCACAAGTTCTCTGAAGGGACTGATAAACACAAATAATGCAAAATGTGAGTAAGGTTTAGGGGCAGGTGTCAGTCTGGAGGCACTGTATGCAAACCTCCCACCGATGAACTTAACAGGAATGTTTAGTCCTTGCAAGAAGCCTCTAGACTCAAGAAAAGGTAATAAAATGAAAAAGGGAGGAGGCTCTGCTCTCCTTTCTAACAAGGCTCCTCCAACATATCATGTTACAAATTTGCAAACTAATTACTTAGAGCCAGACATATTTAAAAAAAATCCCCTTTTCAGCTAACTGAATACAGATAGACAGACTTAAAACAGAGTAGTTGGCTCCAGACTTAGATAAGGCTCTGAATTTAAAAGTTTCATTAAGGGGGATCCTATTTGCCATGTAGTTCTCTCAAACACTAGCATTATTGAAATTATTCCTAACAACTTAATTGATTTAGCAAATACCTCAAGTGAAGACTATGCAGCAATTAGTTCAGCCTGAAGAAGCTGGCTGAAGAAGTAGGGATGATTTTGGCTCCCGCACAACCCCTCCCCCCACCCACCACATAAATTTATCTCTGAAATTCAGGGCCTGACAATTTTTCTTTAAAGAAATAAAATATCAAAATCAACTGAGATGCTCATTTACATAGGATGATTTCTGCATTAAAGCTGGGACAGAGAGTAAGAGATTCATTCCTTTTCTTTCTCTCCCTAGGAAAGAGGAAGGGGGCAAGGACAGCATTTGGTGACTCATCCTTTGGAACAGCATTCCAAGTGTGATTTATTTAATATAGCCCCATAAATCACCTAATGCAGCAATAATCTCAGGATCTGCATGTAAACACAGCTATTAAAATATTACAATTACTCTGTTTACTTAGTGCTCATAAGGTATATCTCATCATAGCTTCTTCCCTGAGGTGGGGCATTCAAAGTAGCGTCCAAATTACATATTCCTCTAGGAATGCTGAGCCTACATAAATGCTGTAGTACCTACATATTATGACAAGTGTGTGACTAGGAAAGAGATGCTTAGATCTTTTTAAAGCTAGTTTTCTGCTACATCAAGTTGCTGTACTGGTTTGGAAGTCTAATTCATTTAAAATCAAACTTGGCTATGGCTCCAGTTGGCAATTATTACTCACTGAATTTTCAGCTCAAGAAAAAAAGAAAACAAACAAACAAACAAACAAACAATAACAACAACAACAAAATGGGGGCAGGGATATAGACTCTGACTACATTTGTTTCTCTGATTTGCTCTGTAACAGCCACAAGGCATTTATTTTTAAACAAAAAGTGAGCCAGGGGAACTGGATATATGTGCCTTTTGGTAACACTTACTTTTGTCTCACAAGACTTAACTTTGTGTAGCGTGGTAATCTGTAACTGTAAGCAATCATCCTCTCGATTAGTACCGGGTTAAACACCGAGAACCACCTACAATTACTAGCATGATCCCTAACCTCTATAAGGTGGTAATCCAGTATTGGTTGTTAGCTGTCAAATTTATTTCCCTTTGGTGAAATATACCCTGTATTTAATTAGCAGTCATTCTTGATACTTTATGGAGCTGAGCCCAAGTGCGGTGGCTTTAACATTTAACCCCTGACCCTTAAATATTTACCAGCTTTTAAAATGGTTGTGTACAATTATCCCTTCAAGTATATCCCAGATCCATCATTCTGACCACTCTGGTCAACTCCAAGTCATATGCACTGTTCTGAGTCATGCTGGAACAGAACATAAAATCCTATTGTTCCACAAGGAGCTCCATGTGGCAAAGTTGAAAGCACTGGCTGGCTGTCCTTGCCACCATGAAAGAAAGGGTTAGCTGTAAGGACATAAGGAGCCTACAGCACAGGAAGGGTGGAGCATATCTCTTGCTTTGGGGCCTCTGGGTAGCCAACTGAACCTGGTGGGGAGCCTTTAGAATCCATGCTATTTCAACTCAGGCATAAAAACATGCTTTTGGGACTACATTTTCTTGTTTAGGAGCTCTATTTTTAAGATTACCTAGAGTTCCTATGAATCAGGATGTCCCATTAAAAGCATTTCCAGGAAGGAACTGTTTATTTCTACATTCATGTAAAATTCCTACAATATATATACATAAAATAAGTCTGTTTTCCATGCTAAAATTTTAGAAATGAATTTTAATAAAAACAGAGGGAGAGAGGAGGTAAAGGTTCTCATTAGAAATGTTCAGTTTGAGAAGATAAATTGATGTTGGATCTTGTATCACATTTGAAAGGCACCTCAGATCATTACTTGGACTGCAGATGCTACTGCGCCAGATGATTTCAGAATTAACATTTTAAATGGAGTATGAAATAAACACAGTAGCCATAAAACAGCTTTAAAATGGCAAATATACCAAAAAAAAATGTCAATAAGATTTCTGCAAGTGGAAACAAATGAGAAAGAATTTGAGTCAAAAAAAAAAATAGAAGCCTATATCCTGATACCCCTCTATAGCCCTCCACTCATACAAGGAAATGGAGAAGAGAAGGAGATGTGTGTACTGCTAACGAGGGACCACAGCTGAATCTAAACTGAAGTCAGATGACACTTTAAAGATTACTTGGGTCAGTGGTATTTCTACAAAGAATACAAATGGAGTTTCTAGGTGCTGAGTGTGAGCTGATCCAGGGGTCTACTTCCTGGAGGGAGCCAAAACCTGCACATGAGTCAGGTAGTCTTTAAAAAGAAATCAGAAATCTGTAAACTAGTGGCAATATGTGTATTCCCTACTGGAACCTTAGTGAGTTATTTGGGTTGGGTAAAATATTTCAGTAGCTATCTGATGCTTCTTAAATGTGCTGGTTGCTTTTTTTTTTTTTTTATCAACTTAACACAAACCGACATATATTTGGAAAGAGGGAATTGTAACAGAAAATGCTACTACAAGACTGGTTTGTAGGCAGCCTGTGGGGCATTTTCTAAACTAGAGATTGATGAGGGAAGGTCCAGCCCCCTGTGGGTGGTGCCATCTGTGGCAGGTGGTCCATGGGAAAGCAGCCTATGCAAGCCATCAGAGTAGGCCAGTAAGCATTATGGCTTCTGCTTTAGTTCCTGCCTCAATATTCTTGCCATGAATTCCCGTTCTGACTTTCTTCAGTGATGGAGTATGCTCTCGGAGTTGTAATAAACCCTTTCCTCCCAAAGTTGCTTTTGGTTGTGGTGTTTTATTATAACAATGGAAACCCTACGAGACTGGATGTGGCGATCAGTTATTCTTTGGCGTGGTGGACTACTGTATCATCCTGCCACACTACATGTGGAACTGAAGTTCAACGAGGTAGCAGGAACTATATTATGAATCAAATTTCTTTCATGTTTCCTCAAGGAAGAATCACTGGAAAACAGTGCAGAAAATGAAGGTATCAGAAACTCAACAACAATACATTTTAAATTCTCTGGGATTCTTTTTCAAGCATTAGTTAGTAAGTAAGGTCTTAAAAATGGGAAAAGACCCTATGCCATAAAAAGACAAGCTGCTAAGTCATCGTATTTGTCTTTGGGGAGTGCTAATGTGCTGGAAGTGCTAAAAAGAAAATGGACTCAGATCTCCTATAATCCCCTGCTTTCAGAACATCCTGAAATATTTCAAGGAGTTCCTTGCCTGGCCTTAGTTCAAAGGTGAACTTCATGCAGGCAGGAGGCTGGCTAACTACATTTCAGTCATTTTAAGAAACATGATCCTAGAAAATAGTATGCTTTCTTTGAAATTTTAACCAAAACCAAAACTTAGTATGTAATTCAAATATTAACAAGTAGCTGGTAGTCAAATGCTGAGGTTTCTGAAAATACCAAATCTTACTTAAAAATCAGTGTTAGAGCTAATTTAAAAATTACCAATTTTTTTTAATGAACAGCTTTTTTACATCTCCAAGCAAGTTCTATTGATCATTAAACACATTCCATGAACATGAAAGGATAAAGCTATTAATAAGAAAATAAAGTTTAATATTTTGCACATGCCCCTACTTTTGCTGCAATGTCAGTACCACAGGATTTTCTCCATGATCATGTAGGTAGAGAGGTGTGTACCTGTTTAAGTTATAGGGAGAAAGAGGGAAGGAAACCTGAGTTAAAATCCGACTCAGGTATTTTCAGTGGCCTGAGGACTAGGTCCTGATTCTAACCCATCATTTGCTTCCTTCTCCACCCTCCCTCTTATCCCACTGCCCAGGAAGTCCTGTAGCTACCTAACAAGATTGCTGTAAATGCCACTTCCTCCATTTTCCATTGTGTTAATTCAGGAACTTCCTCCTATCTGGTCTGAATCCTCCCAGGAGTGGTGTTCACATTTGGGTGTGACACATACAGGCCTTTTCTCAGGCTTATCTTCCATTTTAACCATCCTCTACAGCACATACTTATATGTCTCTCCAAAAGATTGTTCAATTTCAAACTTCTGAACTTTCTGTACAATAGACTTAAGGTTGCTTCCTTTCCTGCTCCTGACTATTTTTGAAAAGGCAGCACGAATACTTCTTCCCAGAAATCTTTTGTAGTCACTATGTTACAATGGCCTGTATATATTCTACCTTCTTGTTTCAAAACACAGCCTGAGTGTTCATTTTTATCCTCAGGTCTCCCTGGGGCTGCTCACAGGTCTACTCTAGAAACATGGAAACAATCTCATTCCTGTGACTAATAAGTAACCCATCTTTAGCCAGGTAGATCGAAGAACAGGCTTGTAAGGACTGTGGAAAAGGCCAGGCCAGATCCTCCTGCTCTTTAGAGGAAGAAGATGATTCTTACTGTCCCTGGCTGCTGGCCTATGGCCACAACAAGGATGATACTGCAAATAGAATAGAAGAGACAAGACAAACAGCTTGCACAACAGCGGCCAATAGGAAGGACAAGTCCAACTCCAGGTGTCATATGAGGTATCACACATATATGATTAAGCTCAAAATTCTGGTCTTAATGTGCTCTTATACCTGAAGGAAGTGAAATATACCCTAACTTCTAAGGGGAACCTAAGTTTTGATTTTCTAAGGCTGCAATGAGACACAGGGGCTCACACAGCAGAGTTTTAACAAAATAGCTAATCCTCTTATGTGGCTGAAGTCTGCCTGACTAGTGGAAGACATGTCCTATGCTCATATTCCCATACCCAAAGGGATCCTTGAAGTGGCAGGAGATGTTAGCTTCCAGTAGGTCAACAGAGACAGCTGTCAACCCAGCCATGACAATATGGATTTCTAGGTTAGAAAGAGCCACACCAAGGAACAGTCAGGGAGCAAAAGCTACAGTACCATAGACTAAGCTGTACAGGGGCCCTCCCCAGGGTGAATCAGGCAGCCTCTGACTCTGCTGTCTCCTATCATGGGCCTTTCTGATTCTTTCAAGGTTAGGGAGTGTACATAAACTGCAGGGAGCTGTGCTGCCAGCTTTTAGACATAGTCTTCAATTATCTTAAGCAACTATTTTTTTTCCTCGTTGTGTCAAAAAGCTTTATCTTCAGTATTAGTGAACAGATATTCATGACAACAAGAACTATAAATTCAGTGAGAAAGCCACTGCCCATGTTTTCCTTGATAACGAAAGATGGACAACCAGGGTATATTCCAAACACTGATTTATAATGTCACATAATTCTCAAATGCAAGCTAAAGAAACAAAACTACAACAATGGAGTAAAATAAGATATAACTTGTTTTAAAATTTGAACATTTCTCTTTGTAGAGAACAGAAAAGAAGGGCAAGCTAAGTTGAAAGTCATGAGAGGATGGTTTAGGGAAGCAGAAGTTTTACACATACCTTAAATTCATGACTGCAAATCTTTAAATCCCGTGTGAATAAAAAAATGCAACATGTGTCAGGCATGGTGGCACCTTCTTTTAATCTCAGCACTCAAAAGGCAAAGGCCCATGGATTCAAGGCCAGCCTGGTCTACAGAGTGAGTTCCAGGATGGCCAGGGCAACACAGAGAAACCCTGTCTCGGAAATAAAAACAAACAAACAAACAAACAAAAAAAAAAAACCAAAAAGACCTACAGTTAAAAAAAAAAAAAAAAAGGAACTTGTAATAAGGAAGGGGGACTGAGACAGGCCAAGTATGAGGAAGAGGTGTTCTAGATAGAAGGAAAAGCTGGAGGTGTGTGTGAAACTAAGAGCATACCATCACACAGCATGGCTGCATACAGTTTCAAACACTCAGGACTTCCACAACTGTTTCTTTCAGGATGTATCAAATTCATCAGTTCAGACTCTACCAAAGCAAGGGGGCAGACGGTAACAAAGCAATACAAGTAGAAAGGATTCTTCCTAATAACAAAGATACATAAAAACAGATCAATTCATGGTTGGCTCATCAGGTATACACTTCAGAGCATCTTCATGCATTTACTGGAGAGAAGGTAAATGTTTTTGGAAGCATCTAGAGGATATCAAGAAAGGTGACAGAAGCTGTGGTGAAATCTCCCTTGCTGGAAACATTCAGTAGATCATGATGGCAGAACCCCATATAGCTTGGTTTTTGGTTTGTTTGTTTATTTTATTATTTTAATTTTGCCTCTGGGTGGGTATGTGCACATGAGGACAAATGTCCATGGAAATCAGAATCATTAGCCCCCCTCCCCCCCATAGCTAATTACAAGCTGTTGTTAGCCACCTGGTTTGGATATTCTGGCCTCCTGTAAGAGTACATGTCCTTAACCACTGAGGCATCTCTCTAGCACCTAGCTTGTGGTTTTAAACAACACTACCTTAGAAAACTCTCACATTCTGAGTTCTTCCCCACAATTCCCACCCTCATTATCTCTCTCCACAAAATCCCAATCAACACATCAACCTCAGCATGTCCAGTACACAACATGGCCTCTTTTATGTTGAACATGTGCCAACCCATGTCTTTCTTAGACAGGAATATTCCTAATGCACCACATGCCTCCTGTAAGGATGGCTTCAAATCCTGGAGTCATTATTGTCAATTCCCTTTCGAACTGCACTAATAATTACTTGATACATTTTACACATCTCTGACAATGCAGGCTATGCTTCTAGTTTGTGCTGTTTGTTGTTTGGACAGAAATGTCTCCTGTTCCAAGAGTTCACAGTTATATGGGAAGTTCAGTACTTTAGAAGGAGGAAAGAGTGAGGCAAGATTTATGAAAGAGACATAAAGATACTATAGCAATAGCTAGACAGGGCACTAAGCCACACCTTGTGCTGGGGAAGCTTCTCTGAGGAAGTGTCACTGAAAGAGTCCCTAGGCTGAGAGATAGAAGGGAGTAAGGCAGTCCAGACACAGTTGTTGGTTTAATCATCTTGAAGTATACTGCAAATCATGTCAATGTCTAATCTTCACAGCTCCTTGAAGCCTGTGGAGTCATGTGGATGTTTTACTTCTGCTTTAATTTTCTGAATCAAGCACTAATACCTTTTTTCTTTTCATCATCTCATACTGTTTCCAGGAAGGGCACAAGGCTTGAATGTGTTTTCCATCTTGCAGTCTCTATTCACAGCCTCTGCCTCTGTGCATCAGTTCCTGAACCCACTTTTCACTGCCTTTAAATTGGGAAGTGCTTTATTCTGATTTTGATATCCTACGTACTGCTCTTGACACTAACTGCTCTCAACGTTTAGTCTTTTATTTATGCAATTTTAGAAAGTGCTCTCTCTACTAGTTCTCTTATTCTACTATGCATCCAGCAGTGTGCCTGGCCTAGATTAGGGTAGGTCAAAGCATAGCTCATACATGTGTTTTGCTTAAATTTTGATTGAATTGTTAAGCAAATACTCAGTGAGAATTTGCTATCAGGTACACTGAAGGTCTTCTGTTTGATTTTTGTTTGGTTTATTTTTCAAGACAGGGTTTCTCTGTGTAGCCCTGGCTATCCTGAAACTCGAAGAGATCCACATGCCTCTGCTTCCTGAGTGCTGAGATTAAAGGTGTGTGCTACTATCATCTGGCCTCTGATTCTTAGTACTTGGCAAATAGATGAAAAATGGTGAAATTCAGAAAAAAAAAATCTAATATAAACCTTGGTGCTCATAAAGGAATATGATCCATGTAAGTATTTAGGCTATATGGTTTTATAGTCACACATCTCCAAGCTATATGTGCCAATGTGCAGACAACGTATGAAAGAAGAATGTAATGACTTGATGTCTATGTCAACCTTTTCATATAGAAGATGACACAGGGTAAAGAATGAAACAATAGTATTATTTCTTCTATTATCTAGACTCAGAAATTTGTTGACAGGATTACACGAAGTCTCTTTATTTAAAACCATCTTTTGGATCTTCATTAAACATCTCAAGTTATACAGAGTAAAACAGTCATTGCAAAAACAAACACTAGAATTCCTTGTTGCTGTTTCCCCTTGAATTTGATTTTCCTAGTCTTTTCAGCTCATTCTGAAGAGTATACTACAAGAATTCCCCTATTATATGAAGATAAGCAATAGATCAAATGGAAGCTCTTTGCTATATTATATAATCTACACACTGAGATTATTATAACATGGTTTTGCAATCTTTTCTCTCTGGCTAACAAAGAACTTTTCAAAACCTTTCATAGAGCTAGAACTGCTCAGAAAAAGTAGGTGTTCTTTGTAAAATATGAGTTCATTTTTTCATAAGAAGGAAGTTAAGTCTTAAAGAGCTTTTGTACCCAAAGACTTTGCCTGCACATAAGACACCATTTGTTTCCCCATCTGTGACCCTCTGTGTTCCTGTGTGGAATGTCAGATCTATCCTCTTCCTCCCCGTGCACTTCAGTGCTGCTCCCCTTCTTGTAGGTCCTGGGCCTCCCAGGGGCTATTCCAAAAAGAAGCATGGACTGGCAGCAAGCAGACGGCAGCCTCCTGAATAGTTCTTCCTGTGCCAAGGTGCCATCGGATATAAATACATTCCCAGACAGTGTCTATTACCCCACTTGTGTTCATTACAAACTCATTACCATGGACATAAGTGTCAAAATACCTGTGGTAGTGAAGTTCCTCTGTCTGTGCATGGTAAAACATTATCTCATCAAATACTGCCTTTTATCTTTGAAAGTTTTCAATTAATTTACAATTCTGGTTTGTTTATCAAAACTGGAAATGGGCCAGGCCTTCAGGGTATTTGAGGAGCTTTACAATAACCCTGAATGCACCTGTTAATTTTGCCTCTGGGTAAACAGTTGAAAACTCCTTAGCTATTTCCTTAAATTGGGTGGAAACAAAGAAGCACAAAATTTCTTTTTTTTAAAGGCTAGATTAGGGAATTGGAGATGCATTAATTCAAAAAGTGAACAGGGTCAAATGAGGGCTAGGAGGCTAATAAGCACAGAGCACACAGCAGAAAGCTCCCAGCAGGGTAAGAGTTCACTTAATTTATCCAGAGATCTGTTCCAGACGCAGGCAATGATACATTATTGGATCCAGACCTGCAACTGCTTCCTAAGACCAACCCTGCTGGTGTCACTGCCCTCCCTTTGAGAAATATTGCTGTTACCCAAACCTGTGCGTAGGGCAGGCTTGCTCAGCTGGCAACCCGCTGACTTTTGTTCTCCACGATATGATGCTCCCTCACACTCCCCTCTCTGCTGTGGGAATTAGGCAGAACCACCACCATGCAAACCGCAGAACACCCAAGTTGATCCTACTTGACGAGATTTTTAGTACTTTATTACATGGAAAGCCAATCCCAGGGATAACAGACTATAAACAACAGCAAATGCTCTATCTAGCAGGCTGCACAAGGTTAAGGACTTTGAGAGATTTATTGGAAGAGTTGTGGACAGGGATGTCCCATTAATCACTCTTTCTTCCACATCAGAAAGACTTAGAAGAAAAAAAAAGGAAGAAAAGGACTGAAACAAAGACATTTTCATTAAGATATTTTGAAAACCTGGATGTATGTTCTAAACAATAAATACAAGGCTGAGTGATTAAAAGTAATTAAAGCTGTCTTCCAACCTTTCACTTAATATCAATGTGGACAGTTGTAAGGATGAGAAAACAGGTATTTTATTACAACAAGAAAAAGCTTTATATGTTTGTTGATATCATTTCAAGATGAAACAGCATTTTGGTGGTTTTTGTTGTTTTTGTTTTGTTTTGTTTTGTTTTTAAGAACTGAAAAACAAGTAATGTTGGCCAGGAGAGTAACTCGGGGGTAGAGTGTTTGCCCACTGTGACAAAGCCCTCAACTGACCTGAAGGATTGCAGAATCAGCTCCCCACCTCTCATTGCTCCCTCAAAGAAAACAAACAAACAAACAAAAATCCTGTAACCTGGAAGCAGCATCCACAGAACATGAAATGCTTTTGATGTCCATCATACCATCTTTTGGGAGAAACCATGCTTTTAAATGAGCAAACAGCAGCCGGCTACTGAGCAGAACTCACACCTTAAGCCATAATGCACACTCTGCAGCCTGGGAAGGTTTTAACCCAAAGCAGCACTGTCTATCCCCTTGCTCTGCAGGTAACAATCCCTTAGTCAACAGTTTCCCTTAACAGCACGGAGAGGAGGATGAAGGATGATGTGCTATCTTGGCTAGCACCTTTTTACTTTGCTCTGGGACACATGCATCTTTCCCTTATAATAGATACTACAGCTCTAGAAGGAGGCAGAACTGAAAGTTACAAATCTATATTTCTTATCCTGTACTTCTCTGGAAGCCTTAAGGGCTCACAAAATGTCCTTTGAATAGACTCAATGCAAGTGTATAGTATGCAGCTGAGAATGCAGGCTTAAATTCAAACTTCCTTTCAGTCAAAATCCTTAGAATGTTCAGAAAATTGGGAATAGTGCTACCTCAAGATCCAGCTATGTCATTGCTGGGCATATACCTGAAAGATGCTCTACCATTAAACAAGGACATTTGCTCAACTATATTCATAACTGCTTTATTTATAACAGCCAGAACCTGCAAACAACCTACATGTCCCTTGATGGAAGTATAGATACAGGAATTGTGGTACATTTACACAATGGAATACTACTCAGCTCTTAAAAACAAGGAAATCATGAAATTGGCAGGCAAATGGTAGGAACTAGAAAAGATCATCCTGAGTGAGATAATCCTGAACCAGAAAGACGAACATGGTATATATTCACTTATAAGTAGATATTACCCATATAATATAGGATAGCCTACTAAAATCTACAGACCTAAAGAAGCTAAACAAGAAGGAGGATCCTGGGAAGGATGCTTAAATCCCATTCAGAATGGCAAACAGGATAGATACCAAAAGTGATGGAAGAGAGGGAACAGGACAGGATCCTACCATAGAGGTCCTCTGAAAGGTTCCACCCAACAGGGGATCAACACAGATGCTGGGACTCATAGCCAAACTTTGAGCATAGTACAGGAAGTCTTATGGAAGAAGGAGGGAGGGGGAATAGAAGGATCCGAAGGGGACAGAGGCTCCACAAGGAAACCAATAAAGCCAAAAAATACAGGCCCAGGGGGTCCTGCAGAAACTGATGCACCAACCAAAGACCATGAATAGAGAGGACCTAGATCTCCTGTTCAGATGTAGCCAATAGGCATCTCAATCTCCACTTGGGTTCCTGAGTAAGAGGAGCAGAGCTGCCTATGTCATGAACTCGGTTTCCTGTTCTTTGGTCACTTCCCACTAGTGATGTGGCCTAGCCAGGCCACAGAGGAACAAGACCCAGGCAGTCCTGATAAGACTTGATAAGCTATGATAAGAGTGCAGGAGAGGAGGACACCTCTTTCAGTGAACTAGAAGAAGGGAATCTGGAAGAAGAGGGAGGGAGGGGGCTACATTAGGGATATAAAATGTATAAATTGTAAAAAATAAAATAAATGGAGAAGAAAAAAATGCTTTCTTTTATTGTAATGATAAGAGGCTGAACTCAAGAGTTGTGGGGTCTTTATTTTTTGTTTGTTTGTTTTAGTGTTTGTTTAGTTTTTTTTTTTTTTTTTTAAGTAGAGTTTCAAGAGGCCAACACTAGCCTCAGTGGAGGATGACTTAACTTCTGATTTGCAGATTACAGGTGAGAATCAGCATAGCCAGTTAACACGGAGAGGTATTGGATCCAACCCCATGCTTTGTACATGCTGGGCAAGGTTTTTACGAACTGAGGTATATCCCCTCAGTGTTAAGATGCACAGGAAACTCTGCATCCTTCTCATCCTACACAGTGAAACACTTTCTGCCCTATGGCAGACAGCAAACAAATTTAAAAGAACTATTTCTCTAATATTCTACAAGCTTTCAATTTTATTAAAAGGTAAAATTCTATGGACTGAGGAGATAGCTTAGAAGTTATGAGCACCAGGTACTTTTCCAAAGGACCTGGGTTGAATTATCAGCACTCACTCAGGCACTCATAACCATCTGTTAGTCCCGTTCCATGAGCTCCAATGCCCTCTTCTGGCCCCTGTTGGCACTGCACACATGTGCAGCACAGACAAGCATTCAAAACAGCCACACACATAGACTTATTAAAGAACACATTTTTAAAAAATATATAGCCAGCCAGTCTCCCTTGTCCTTCCTTCCCTTCCCCCTCCCTCTCTCCTCCTCTTCCTGAGTTCAACCACTGCGCTCTAGTCTACTCCACTTTACCACTGAGATTTGCTAAAAGGTCCTTCCGCATTGTTCTTGCTTTGATAATTTAGTATTTTATTTTCCTCATTATTTTTCTTGAGTTTTTTTACTAGCTACTCTGCTAGTTGTTACTGTTTTCCTGTTTCTGGGAAAGGTAGAAGGGTAGTGATGCATTGAGACTGTAGGAAAGTCTGGTTATCACTTAGAGAAGTATGGTTTAGAGGGAAGAGAAATGTAGGTACCTTGTGAGAATCCCTTTCATTTTCATTCCTTGTCATCAAGTGTTCATAGGAAACTGAGAATATCTGAGACATTAAGTACAAAGAACCAGGCCTTTTTATAAAAGCATGGTTCAAGATTATATGGTGTGTGTGTGTGTTTGTTTTTATGTACTTTTACTTAGCATGATAGAAAATATGGCTTCAAGCTTTCTAGATTACACATTTAGAGCTATCAAACTTACCCAAAATTCAAATACTAAGTGACTGGATTACTGAATAGAATACTCATTAGTTTACCCAAAAGCATACTCATAATTAGGCAATAGGTTAAAGCAGTTCAAGACTCAGTTAGCCTCAAACATGTATCTAAACAGCATTATTATCAGCTTGATTATTTACGCATAGGTGGTGAAACATAGAAGTCCCATGTGGATCAAACCTACTTATTCCTTTTAGAAAATCCTTTGAGTTGAATGAATGAGTCATGCATGCAAGGTGTATTTTTTTTATTTTAAATTATTTCCCCTACTCTGATATCAGTGCCAAATTTTTCTCCACCTCAAGTTTTTAGCACTATTCAGATGTGGACAATGCCACCTCTGTTCTTAGAATATGGACACGGTCAAGAGAGGAATAATATAATGATGCCATTTGGAGTAGGGCAGCTAAGGTTGTGTCAGCATTTCCATTATAAAAAATCAAGGATTAATATCTCTTGTAAAATATCACACCCAGGAAAGTTTGGTAGCAGAAATTATTTCAGTGTGTAAAACTAGAAAACATGTTCTTCTTAAAAGTCTTATTTATAATGTACATCATTTCAAACTTAGGAGAATGATGACTCTGTGTGTGTGTGTGTGTGTGTGTGTGTGTGTGTGTGCATGCACATATGTCCCCACGTCCCCCACACCAAATTGAGTCTATCTTAATGGCATTATTTTACACAGAGCAAGGGCAACATACCATTTACCAAATGAGGATTTTGTGGTTATAAACACCGAAGTACAACCGTCTAGTGACAAAAAAACAAAAACAAAAACATGTTATCTTTCAGCATTGAACTGTCCATGTCCATCCTTTTTCAGCAGCAGTTCTTAGCTAGAAGCAATTTTCTCCAAAGGGTCACATGACATTATCTGGAGACATTTGCAGTCACTTCAGCAGGGGCTGCACGCTGCTCACGTGGGTGCTATAATCCACATTCAAATCAGTCCTCACCTTCTGTCTGGGAATGCGCCTTCATTTAGCTTCCCTTTCTATTTAAGTTTAGGGAGAAGAGACTTGGAAGCCTCAGATTAATTTTTCCTGGAATAGTTCTTTGCTATACTTTCTTGTCAAGGGTGATTTCTTTTAAAGCATAGAGATGACTAGGAAAAGGAAAGAAAAGGTGAGCAATAATGGCTGTATGTTATGGTTATTTGTTGTTGTTGTTTTTCTTAGAAAAAGGGGAAAGGTTGAGAGGCTAGAGTTCGGAGGTGTCTGAAGTCCTTATTTACAGCAGACACCCATTCACCCTTTAAACACCTTCAGTTCCTCCTTGGCTCATTTATGACAGACTCAGGAGGAACTCAGGATTTTACATGTCTGTTCCAGCAACCAGTTGGTGCTCCACTTTGTGTCAGTCAAGATCTTGGGTGGCTCTATGTGCCTTAATGTCTACCAAAGAAAAGACACAGGACCAGCAAAGGCGAAAACGTTAAAACAAAGTTCCCAT
The DNA here is from genome assembly GCF_907164565.1 of Psammomys obesus. Taxonomy (NCBI): domain Eukaryota; kingdom Metazoa; phylum Chordata; class Mammalia; order Rodentia; family Muridae; genus Psammomys; species Psammomys obesus. The sequence continues at coordinate 4,647,883 of NW_026594462.1, forward strand.
TTTATTCTTGGACATCAGAGCCAATATTGCTCAAACCATGAATCAAGCAGCAAATCTCAGTCCCATGGTCCATTACTGGGAAGGAAAGGCTTCCATAGTAAAGAAAAGCTGTAGTGTAAGAAGCTGGAGGCTAGCAAGGCTGGGTCAGTCAGCAGTAAACAGGATGCACTTGATTCTACTAAATTAGAAGTTCAGGGTTCAAAGAAGACTGATCTCCTACCAAGAGTGTTAGAACAGGATGCACTGCTTTGTCATCTCCCCAGTGTCACAGATTTGAATGGAATAAAAAAATTTTTGAATGGAATAAAAATTTTGTTTGTTGAACAAAACAGTCTAACTAGTAGGGGACTGATTAGCAAATTGACATGTAAACAATATTTCTTCAGAAAAACTACACATAGATTTAATCTCCCAGAAATAGAAACATTTGAAAATAGATTTTAAATTCAGGCTTCAAACAGTTTTTAGTATAGTATCATACTATACTATCATAGTATCATCGATCCTTTTTTTTTCTACAGATGACAACAATGTAACACATCCAATCAAACATGTGCATACATGGATTTGAGAGGTGGGGCATTACATCTATAAACATCTATTCATAACTGCATTATATGTCCGTGTATCTAGTTTCTCAACTGCAAAGTATCCCCACATCATATCAACACCCTCTGGAACTCTACATGGCTGAACAAGGATCATCCTAACATTTTGGGCTACCTAAATTTCTCTGTAATTGGAAGACTGTTACAGGGAGTTGGTTTTATATTTCACAGCTAGTTTTACCATGAACTAAATGTAGTAGCTGACATGATGATGCTGAACGTGTGTTTAAAGTATCTTAACTGTTTTTAATCCACTGATTTTGGTGAACACAGATGCTTAATGAAAACTTTATAATTCACTGTGGTCAGTGCTGCAGCACAGACATATACAACAGGTTTGTAGAAACACTAGATACTTGACACTTGCTACGCTCTAAGACTTCTTAGAAAATACTGACTGCATTACCCTCTTATAAAGTGGATGGAAACAGGTTCTTAGGCACAGCACAAAGGAAATATATTCCTAACCTCACTCTAGTGTAACTAACTATGTCTTCTCTTTTTGCATTTTGAAAATGAGGTGGTCTCTGAGCTGAGTTTAGGTCAGGTCATCATAAGGGAAGTACAGGATTGTTCAGGTAGTATTTTCCAGGGCAGGGAGGGAGGAGAGTAGACTCTGCTTACTCTAGGCCTGAGCTGATAGTAGATACTAGTAACCTCAGCTCTTTGGATCTTAGAAATTATAACTTTGGCTAATGGCTGGTTGATTTTAAGGTCACAGTATGAGCGAATTTTCAACGGTCTCTTAAGTTTCCTTCAAAGAGGATGCCTCTTGAGGTTAAAAATATCCTATTCCTTTGTATGGATTTGGGAGCTTCAAGGAGAAATGCAACTATCTGCACAGCTCAAGAATGGCTCTCTCTCTCTCTCTCTCTATCTCACACACACACACTTTTTCTCTGTATTACAAGGGATAAGACATTTGTGTTATTAATTACATTTTATAGTAGGAGTCAGCCATGGTCCATGTGCTAATTCCTTGTCTTATTAATTAAATCCATATGACAGTTTAGTAGCTGCCACTGCCATTAGAACTATATTTCTGTGAAAATACACTAAAGTTTCAATGCTCATCCTGAGGGTTCATCAAACCAAGCCTAAGGTGAAACACTTCCATACTAACCATCCACGTCATATCCTCACAACTATAGAGCACACCACGTAGAAATTTAGAGTACACATTTATAAAGATCATGGTCACGCTTTAGAGAAGCAAATACCCTACTATATTTATGAAGATCTGTGTCACACTATATAAGAGTAAAGTTATGGAGCCAAGCATTAGAAGGAGTCTCATATCTAATTACTCTACAACTCCAAATATCTAAATATAAAAACAGGGAAAAAGGAAAAATATAATGTAAAATGTCTGAAAGATAATAAAATCTAGAAAAAAGAACTGAAATGCTACCCCTCATTTCTTGCAAAGCAAGCTCACATGTAAGTTCAGATGGACTGGGTTAACAATCACTATTTTTAATGTTAAAACGCCCCAGGGAAGTTATAAACGCACCAAATATGCTGTTAACCTGACTTTATATTGTGTGCAGCTGTATGGCTTTCTCCCAAAGGCCAAGCTTCCTAACTGGGCCAGCAAATTGAAAGAGGCTTTTCCCCCAAACCCTTTCAATAACAATGCTTTGCTTGTCATTACATTTCCATTTTTTTCTACAACTTCACACTAGTATTTGCTTAAGGTTTTACTTGTTTCCAGTTACTTAGCTTGGCTTTCTTTTTTGCTGAGAAGAGCACTATAGTGCTAAAAAGTGATAAAGGAAGCAAAGAGTTTTATTTTATATCCCAAAATGCTTATTTCAGAATTCTGAGACCCTGGGACAATGGGTTCCTACAGCCATCCTTTGGGTGAGATGAAGGAGACACTAACATTCCACAGACTTCTGGGATCACTGATGCTAAGAGTAATCAACAGATTTCAGGAGAACTCAAAAAAGATAATTTTTTTGTTACTGTCTATATAAGAGGTTAAAATTTATCTAAACTTTTAAAGTGATGTTTTATTTTAAAATTGTGTGTGTGTGTGTGTGTGTGTGTGTGTGTGTATTGCCCTCAGAATCCAAAAGAACCTGTTGGATTCCCTGGAGTAGAATTACAGATGGCTATGAGCTGTCTGATGAGGATGCTGTGACTGGAGCTCAGGTCCTCGGCAGAAGCAGTAATAAGCCATTTCTCCTGTCCCCTATCAAACTTTTAAAAACAGAATTTTAAGGGGTTTAGATTGCTTGCAAGCATTAGCAGGAGACATTAAAGAGAAGAAATATGCTCCATATTTCAGTGTTTAATTTTGATTGCATGGGACCTGCATGAAATCAGAAGCCCTGGGATCAGACTCTCAAACCTGACCTCTATGTGTCTGCACTTCAAGAGCATGGTATTAAAACTTCTGTGACAAAAGCACTGCAGGGAAGCCTTGGTTCCCTAGGAGAGACTAATTGACATGCGTGATAGCACACAATTCCTGTTGTCAGCTAGACACTGCATGTGTGTAGGAGACTAGCCATAGACAATGATACCTTATCAATGTCCCTGTGCTGTTTTAAGGCTGCTGACAGACATGGTGTCTTCTAATGTTCTTGCTTGGAAAATGGCAATCCTATAAACTATCAATGAAAATGTGCTTCATGAGGCCGAACAGATAAAACAAAGCATTTCGTAGGAAAAAAGGTTAAATTAAAGTAGTCTATAATAAATACAGTATGCCAGCTAAAACTTTCAATAAACTGACTTTGGCAAAAACAAAACAAAAAACATAACAACAACAACAAAAATGTAACACCTTATGTATAAGAAGCCACCAATATATAAGTTTAGGCCTCATTATTATATTGAATTTCTAAACTAAACTGTATTCTTTATTCTTAATGGAAAAAGGGGTCTGTTTTGTAGCTCAGGCTGGCCTTAAACTTAGGATTCTTTTGCCTTAGCCTCTAAATGCTGGGATTATAGATATCACCCACAAGGCATGGCTCTTATTTTTGATTCTTTAAATTGAAAAGAGATTCCGTTAAAGCCTTTCTTTCCAAATGGCCCCAAGGCAAAAGCTTCAGGAAGGAGGTGGGAAGCATCTAAAGTCACTGAGACAGATGAGTCAAGCCACAAAAGCCTGGGGTCTGCCTAGGTGATATCTAAAGCTCTATGACAGTCATAGTTGATGCCACTACACTGTACACAAAAATAACCATACTATGTTTTAAATTATTTTTATTATGATTTAATTATTAAATGCCTTCAAATACATCTTTTAAATTTTAGTTTATTCTTTTTGCAGTTCTTAGGATGGAACCCAGGGCCTTTTAGACACTAAACACATACTTCACTGCTGAGCCATATCCCTATATCCCTACTTCAGGTCTTATTTTAAGAAAATAATGCTTAAGAAAAACTGTAAAGGGAGAATAAAATCCTCTGTCAGTCTGACTGGATGAGAAGCTTACAGTCCAGACTGACCCACTGTGGCCTGAAGACTTCCCCAGGCTTCTATTTGGAGTGAAAAAGAAACTGAGACAACAGGAATATAAAACAACAAGCCTTAAATGACAATTGTGTTAAGAGAACAGACACAAGTCCAAAACCGATGAATGTAATACAGATTTTGATTATTTATATTTTAAAAGAGTTGAGAAAACATTTAAATTTTAACTATAGTAAAATTGTGATAAAGAAGTCATTTCACTTTAAATGGTTATGACTGATTTATTTATGTTTTTTAAAGATTTATTGCATTTACTCATGTGCTTGAGTGTTTGCTTGAATGTATGTACATGTGTCACATGAGTGACTGGTGCCTGTGGTGGCCAGAAGATATCCTGGAACTAGATTTATAGACGACTGTAAATTGTAATGGGGTATGGGGAAATGAACCCAGTTCCTCTGGAAGAGCAGCAAGTACTCTTGGCATCTAACCCATCTCTCTAGCCAGTAATAAAGGAATGAACTACTGATATAACAACCTACATGAATCTCAGATGCAAAGGCTAAGAGGATACTAACCTTTAGAAGTCATCTACTGTATAATTTCATTTGTATATTCTGTGAATTCAGGAAAAATCGTACAAGAATGGAGACTTGACATCTCAGAAATGGATAATAAAGTTGTCAGGGTTGAGAAATGATGTCAATGATGGGATCTTTTGTATATTATGCTGGTGGTTATACAACTATAGAGTTATATACATCTGTACCTCATGTTTATTGCTGCTCTTTTTTATCATAGCAAAGAAATGGAATAAACCTAGTTGTCTATCAACAGCTGAGCAAATAATGAAAAATTTGTGCATATATAGTATGTGAATATGTTTATATATACATGTTTATATGCTAAAATTTCATTATTTATATAAATTCATTATTTACATGCTCATATGAATACTCATATGTATATGAGCACTATTAAACATATGTATATGAATACTATTCAAGTATAAAGAAAATGAAATCACAAAATTTGTAGGGAAATTGATGGACTTAGAATATATAATAAGTGAAGTTACATAGTCACAGAAACAGAAAAGGTATATTTTCCCTCATCTATAGAAGCTAGCCTATAATACATGTTAATCTATACACAAATATATATTTGGGTACACTGTAACATGTAGAAGGGAGAACAAGGAAGGCTAGGGGATGAGGAGGATTGAATGTAGGTACTGAATACATATCATGAGACAGACATACTGGTCGTTTTTTAGTTCTAAGTCTGTCACGGAGCCCTGGTCTTGGTGGTGGATAAATACATTAAATTATACTTGAGAGCAAAAATATAACATCCATTGGGAAGCTCCACAAGCTCCACTTCAAGTGGCTACTCTATCTGCATAGAAACTCACTGAGTTGTGGAGTCTTTGGTCTGTTTAATTTCTGTCTATGGGTTTTTGTTTGTTTGGTTGTTTTTTTTTTTATTTTAATTTGCAACTTAAAAAATCATAAAGTTTAAAACAAATTAAAATAAAATAAAAACAAAACATATAAAACTACCAGCTCAAAAGGGTGAATTTAACTGCATATGGGTTACACCTCAATAAACCTGGCCTTAAAAAGAAAACAGCTGAGAATTTTCACTAACATCTGTATGATGCCAAGAATAGGGACAGAAGAATATGTCTCACGTTGTTAGCTATGAAGAAGAAGAGGGCCTGATCCTCAAGTTTGGATCTTGCAATTTGAAGGGGGAAGGCAAAATCCAAACATAATTTTAGAAAGCTTAAGAACTTCTCCAACATGCTGAGTTGTATAGCAACCAATCACAATTGGGGAGAAGATAAGAATCTGAACATTTCTGCTTTTTCTGTGATTACTGAACAAGGCAAGGTGCCTTTCCTCATCCTATGCTGCTAGCTGTCAGTCAGTTACCAGTAGACTCACATGTCCACGTCTTGGCCCAGAGCCCATTCACGAGGCAGTGAAATATTATGCTTCTCAATTCAAAATTGTAATTTACAGAAACAAGATCTGCCTTTGCTCTGCCTTCTAGTTACTGCATTGTTAAACCAAATAAGATGTCTGTTTCTGAGCTATGGCAACGGAGAAAAGTTTTATGACTCATGTGAAGGGAGAAAAGCATATAAAGTGAAGATATCCTCAATATGAAAAGGAGCAAGAAACTAGCAGCCTCTGAGCCTCAGGGCTCTCATTTATGTATGAATCACTCATCATAGGAAGACCATGCACACATGCAAAGAGATTCAATGTATGTAAACAAAACAAAAGAGAACACACAATGAGCAAATGGTTCGAGGAGCTCAGGGTGTAAAGAACCAGCAAGGTCTACTCTGGCATCATACATCTGAGCTTTCACTTGACTACACAGCTGAGGTTGGGGCTCCTGCATTTTAGAGAAAAGACTGTTCCCTGGGAAAGCTCTGACCATGCTGACAGAATTCCTTCGATTTCAATGCATGAAGCATAAATGCCAATGACTAAAGGTCATTGCTTTCTCGGAAGGAAGGAAGGAAGGAAGGAAGGAAGGAAGGAAGGAAGGAAGGAAGGAAGGAAGGAAGGAAGAATGGATTAAGGATGGTATCTCAAGAGTTAGAAAGAAATTGGCTGGTAGGCTAGGAGGTACTTTGCCCTACTGCAAATCCCCAACTTACTGCTTTGCCCTCTTTTGTATTACACCATTCCCCAAGAATAGTGAACCAAGGGTCTTATAAAATACTGTCCCTCTTGACTTCATTTCTGAAAAAAAAAGCTAAGATTACAAAGACATCTCATATCACATTATATTGTTTCATTATTGAATAGCACACTGAGTTATCTTTGCTAAAATAACAACTGCAGGGCTACGCAGATGGCCCCATGTAGAAGTTACTTGCTGCACATGGATGAGGACTTGAATTCAGAACCCTAGCACTCATGTAAAAAGCCTGTAGCTCCTGGGCACAGGACATAGGAGCAGAGGGATCCCTGGGATGAACTGGAGCCAGTCTAGCAGTAGACAAACATGGAGTAAGACCCCAGATGTTGATGTATAGCTTCCATGCACACGCATGAATACACACATACCCCCTCTCCCTGCTCCCCTCAGCTGCAGAACAAAGGGTTACATCCACTGCCTTCCTAAACATTTCTATTTTACTTACACTGAATTTTGAACATTTATGGGAATTTACAAAAATAATTCATAGAAAGAGATCGATGATGACGATTAAGTACAGACACAATATAGCACTAGGATTCCATAGGGCTTATTCTTTCTAAGTCACACTAATAATCACAACAAATTTATGTGAGGACTTAATTTCTTTTATGTATTTCAGAGGCTATGGGTGATTCATTAGTACCAGAAGAGAAAAGAAATTATTTTTTAGAAATCTTTTAAACTGAAGTAACAATTCTCCCTTTACATAGACATACCTTGAACAACATGCATGAAGATGACAGGCCCCGCTGCCATGGACATGGCTCCAGTGCAGCAGCATCACTGTACTGTCTGCCAGACCGACCACAGCTCCACAGGGATGGTGCAGCATCCCAAGTTATCAACAGAATTCTTTGAATTAGTTACAGTAAGGTTAACAAACATTAATCTCTGCCAAAAAGAATTTAGCAACTGATAAATTTCCGTAGCTTGCTAGAGCTTGCATTGTCTAGTCTCTATCAAAGACTATTTCCCAGCTGCAAGCAGTGATGCTTAGGATTGACAACCCTGTCAAATTAGCTTGAAAACACCTAGCATTCTACTCATATAATATTTCCCTAGGTGAAAATTCTGAATTTTATTATTCTGTCCAGTGAAGTATACTCATCTTTGGGATAAAATAATAGCTATGACATGAAAACCTCCAGGTGGAGAACAAGTTATAAATCTTAGACACAGTGTTTATAAGACACTGTTGAGAGTCTTTCCAGGCTGTTATCTCTTCCAAATGCAATGCCTATGTAAACAACTTACACAGGTAGCAAACTCCCTGTAGCTAGAGAGGCAGACTACTGCAGGGACTGATGATTCACCAGAGGTGCTAACTACTCAGAAGCCAAACTAGATGCATCATTTTACTTTTAACCTGTTGCTTAGACAGGGAGGAAGTGCTTTCAGCAAGCTCCTCCTGCACACTGTCTCTTGCTTTAAGGGCCTGGAGGAACTATTAGTGCCCGATATCTTCACCAGGTGAACACAAATTAGCTCAGGAGGTGTTACACTCATACAGAACCTAGTGCTTTGTTTTGTTTTTAACATGCAGAGGGAAATTCACCATAGGAAAAATTCAGTAAGAAAAGAAACTGTTTTGAAGTTTCACTTTAGAGGGTATAGTTTCTCAGCTTGAGTACACTTTAATATGTAAGAGGAGTGAGGCTGGAAACGGCTCCAGCTGAAAAACTAATGGATCATATAACATATGCACATGTATATCCTCATATGGCACTTCTAAACATAGAAGAGAGAGAGAGAGAGAGAGAGAGAGAGAGAGAGAGAGAGAGAGAGAATGTGTGTGTGTATGTGTGTGTGTGTGTGCATCTCACAATTCCAGGGTAAATAGTTTTCTAGCACGTTTGTTTGCTTGTTTGTTTGTTTATTTATTTATTTATTCTAGCTTTTCGAGTCAGGGTTTTTCTGTGTAGCCCAGGCTGTCCTGAAACTTATTCTGTAGAACAAGCTTGTCTTAAACTCACAGAGGTCCACCAGCCTCTGCCTTTGGAGTACTGACAGTAAAGGCATGCCTGCAACAGTAGTACCAGGCATGAATCACCTGGCTGGTCTGCCTGCCTGCCTTTTTTCTTTCCTTTCTTCCTGTATTTTTTTTTTAAATAGCACAGGAATGAGATATTTTATTTTATTACTAAAATTTTGAAGAGTTCTGATATCTCTCAAATGCCTCTTTTACTCTAATAAATCTATATTTTAACACTGATTGATGTCTTCAGAGATGGGTCTAGTAAGTATAGTAGCTAGATAATCTATAAACCAGTACCCTTGCCACCATTATAAATATGTTATTTATCACTACATGTAAGAATTGTACCTACATAGAAATTCCTCTATAGCTTTTATATTAGTATATTACAAGTCACTAATCTTTAAGGTTACTATATCTATCTTAAAAATTTTAAAAACTGTATTTTCTAGCATGTGTCATTTAATAGACACTGATCAATTTTGAACACATTAGCCAATGAGCCAGCAGGCAATGTGGGAAGGAAGCCACTTTCAACTGAAACAATTAGGCTAGCTAAGAGAAATAGTTCATAACATTTTAATTTTAGCTATCTTTTCACAAATTAAGAAATGCATTTTCTAGTTTGTCATCAGTTCAAGATATAACCTCAAAGAGAGGAAACAAAATATTTCCGTAGGATTTTTATTGTTATTTATTGAAATTACTTTATAAGAATGACAGTTGGATCAATCTTTTCAAAGCCTGTATTTGGGAAGTTATTGATGTTTACCTTAGAAAGCGAGATAGGGAATTTATTTTCATCACAAGTTGGTGATAACTATAGTTTTTAGAAGTATGTTTTAAAACATGTAAAAATTAGAATAAACATGACAAAAGGAAAATAAGCTAAATAGCACTTAATTATTAGTTCCAAAGATTAAAATTATTTGTAGTTTTACTATACTAAACATTAAGCTGGGCAGTGGTGGTGTAACCCTAAATCCTAGCACTCAGGAGGTAGAGGCAGGCAGATCTTTGAGTTACAGGCCAGCCTGGTCCACAGAGAGAATTCTAGGACAGCCAGGGTTACACAGTGAAACCCTGTCTCAAAAAATTAACAACAGCAACAAGAAAAACAAACAAACAAAAACAAATGTTAATTGTACATTTCAACTGTTAGATAACTAAAACTATGGCACAGAGCTTAAAATGACGAGAATTTTTCTGTTCACAGTAGGTGCAGCTCCTATGCAGAGGGTAAATACCCTTGCTCCCCATTCCTGGTTTTTGTTCATTTAATGGGGCAAAGGTAGATTTGCTGGTGATGAACTCAGGATAAAATGGGAAAAATGTGAACCCTGACCTTTTAACACCACTTAAAAATCAGAACCAGACCTGTCAGCGTACCACTGCACTGCCTTTAGCGTTACAAATTGGAAACCTGATCTCTCCTCATCCCAAGAAGAACAGAGCTTGTCAAAGGCTAAGCTGCTACAGACTGATGCTGCTGGGCCACCAGCTCCTTGCAGACCAGATGAACAAAAATACATCGAGCACAGTCCACCTTTACATGTATCTCGGGTTTATAGTGTAGTGGAATACAAAGCAGGTTTAGAATTGATTCCTCTATTGTGTTTTTGTATTTTCTGTAAGTAATGTAATAGAGAAGAAACAAACTGACTTAACAAGAATTGTTTTTACTCCAGGCTTGCACTCCTCAGCCTTACTTATGTTACACTGACCAGAGTCTGCTATCTCAGTCATTTGGCTCTATGCATCCACATGCAATGCTCTTTTGAAGAAATGCTTCCAATGAGGATTTTTTTTTTTTTCAGAGTCCCCTCTCCGTTGCTTTGTCCTGAACCAGGGATCCTTTCCTTTTACATCTACACTTCCAGCCTGGTGGTTTTGCAAAAGCTGCAAAAGCTCAAGGGAAAAGACATTATTTTATATAATATCTAATAAAGGAAGGTTACTGAAAACATCTGCTGGCCTCTGTTTTTCCAAATGGGAAGTTTTTCCAAAATTCCTGGGGTGAAATTTTACAACAGATTAAGCAAGGGCGATGAAATTTATGGTGAAGAAGAGGAGAGGAAAGGACATTAAAACATGTCCAAGTCTTCATTTGATTAACTTTAATCTAATTATAAAAAGTTACTGATCAGCTTTTTACCAAACGAGAGATCTCAAAAGGCTTAAGGGAAATAGGAAGGAAGGAAAGGAGGGAGAAAGGGAAGGGGAAAAGGAGGAAGGTAGGAAAAAGAGAGGTTATAAAATAAAATAAAATAAAATAAAATAAAATAAAATAAAATAAAATAAAATAAAATAAATAAAACAGTGAGTTAAAGCACTTGGAGGCTTTGAACCTGGGCTTTGTCGCCAGTCCACCCAGAGAGGCCGTCTGCAGCAGCTGAGGTCTTGTTCACAGAGCCTTCATTGTTCTCAATGGCAGCTAGAAAAATGCTGTATTATATCTCCTCACACCATACACTCCATGCACAGCCCCAGGAAAGGGTGGCTGAGAGAGTGTGATCCACAGGAAGAGAAAGGCACAGGGATGTATACACAACCCCTAACCCACCTACCTCAACCCCAATCAACACAGAAAAACACATTTTTCTGGTACAAACTACCCCAAACTCAATTCCTGGCTAGCAAACTGTGGTAAAGGATGTTATGGTGGTGCATAATTTATAACTGGAAATTTCTGATTCATGTGGGATTTGGGGCATTTCTTTGCCCTTTATCCACTGCCAGTGCAGGGAGGTGAAAGCTGTCAGGCAGAGGCCGATGCCATCAGGCATGCAGGAGATAAACACAGCATTTTTGAGAGTGCAGTTATTCCACACCTGTTTAAAATGTTTATATAGTAATTAAAGATTAATGCTTCTTCCAGACCAGATAAATATTGGACTGTGTGTGTGTGTGTGTGTGTGTGTGTGTGTGTGTGTGTACATATGAATCTGCAATGCTGCAGAGAACAAAGATGGTATTGTATCAAACTCACTTAGTGAAAGGCATACATTTTTAAAAGGCTTGAGCTTCACAGAGTTTACATTACAGAGGGGGAAAAGGCTTAAAAACGTTAAGTGGTTGGAGCTACTGAGTGCTATACAGAAAGCAGGTAGTCAGAAGTCTGACTACAGCTAGTCCTTTGGCTTTCCATTTGTGAAGGGGGAGGTCTCAGATCTGAAGAGCTTGTTGAAGTTCAACAACTAAACATACTGTGGCCAAGAAAAACAAAACAATGATGCTTTAAAAATTATAATTACATTTGCTTTGCTTTTAATCTCAGGAAAGGTAATACAATCAAATGTATTCATTACGTGAAAGTGTTTTTAATAAGAGTGTGTTGTCATGCTAGAGTAGCTTCATCCCAGGAGGCTGCAAGCCTGCCACAGATGCAGAGGCTCCTGCACAGATGCAGAGGCTCCTGAGCTGACAGGGTACAGGGCAGTGACTCATTCCTGGCCTCTCCAGGATGAACATCACCCAACTCACATCACACTCACTGAATCACAGCTTAGACATGCTTCCCAATTTCTAATATAATAACTGTTCGATTTATTTCTCAATCAACAACAACAACAAAAAATGAACCAGTATTTTCAAATTTATGCAAAACAGGCTCCTGACAAATTGCATGAATGTATGTAGTGACACTCACAAAGTTACTTATAATAATCCACAGAGATTCTTTGCTTTCTTTAGATATTAATTCTGGTGAGTTCTTCAATAAATGTAGGAATAACTTTAAATTTGAAATGGTTGTAAGTGCTGACAATGTCTAATACTAAAAATGTTCACCTAACTGTATTTTCTTTTATATTTTAAAGATTTGTTTATTTTTATTTTTTGTACATGTAAAAAACTATCTATTTTATGTTTCTGTTTTGCTTAGATGTATGTAAATGAACTACATGTGTAATGCAACCACAGAGGCCAAAAGAGGTGTGAGAAGCCCACAATTTGGAGTTACAAATGGTTGTGAGCCACTATGTGTCTGCTTGGTACAAAACACAAGTCCTCTTGAGAACAACAGTTATTGGAGCCACCACTGCTGTTCCAATAGCTACATTTTCTTAAGGAATAGCCTACTTTGGTTAAATAAGGGTGATCTAAGAAAAAAAATTTTAAAGAAAAGGCATTTCATTTTTAAAAATGTTAATCAAAACATTTATACAACTACAAGGTACTACACAAATGCTTTTGAAAAGGTACCAGCAAGATTGTATCTGACAAATTTGATGCTGTTTGCAGGCAAGCATACACAGAAATCCTAAGGATTAATCCATCTAGACCCTAGTACACAGTGAACATGGTGACACCAAAACACATCTACATTCCAACTTCCCCAGCCTGAGAGCTCTGGCTGTATCACATAGGAGACTCACTCTAGGTAGCCACAGTTGCCATTCTTTGTGCAACTTTTAGTTATTCATAAGCACAACTAGAATGACTGATAAATGTCAGTCTATAAATCATAACCCTAAGAAAAGAAGTTAGAATAAAATTGAACAAGACAGAGAAGCAATTCATTAACACACACACGCACCCACACACACACTCTGGAATACTAATATACTAATGGTGTTTTAGGGGTATAAAATCATATCATCCCATTACCTAAGGGTATCCCTCTGATCTGCAGAAGGGCCAGAGGAAAGAAGGGTCCTAATCTAACTTCCCTCTCAGCAGCTGTTCAGCCTTCAGTAGATGCTCAACCCTGGCTAATCAGGGAAACTATAAAGTTTTTCTCTACGGAGAAAGTAAATATGGGGCAATTCTCCATGCCCTCAAAAGACAGCTGTGAGTTGTGTGGAGTGTGCCTACTTTCCTCATTTAATTGTAATTTATGGGGCATTTTACTCAACCTAGAGCCAGGATTAAGGGAAGGAGATTGAAAGCCACCATTTTGAGAATGCCAAGGTGCCTGCCAGTCCTACTTTTTTTATTCTATTTAATGAATTTTAAGATTCCTTAAGAATCTTATAGTTGAAAATCTGTCTCTGTGGTATCAAAGTATTAGAGTGAAGATTCACTCCTAAATCTCTAAATCCAAGATTAGGCATCCTTACAGTATACATATACTGTATGAAAGTATACATATACTGTATGCTATGAAAGTGATAATAAATGTTTGGTAGGTCTAGAATATGTAAAATGTGACTGAAAATTCAGAGGCTCAACATTCAGTTAAAGTTCAACAGCTCAGAATCATTTAAAGAAAAATCTGAAAATTACCTAAAATCGACAGTAGATTCTTTACGACCATTTAGAATTCATAACCACTTCCTATCTAAAAGTCTTACTTCAAGAGAAATGCTACAGTACAAATAGAATATAAAATTAGGGACATTGAGTGTACCGTGGCAGTGAACACAAATGTCCCAGAGCTAAGTCTTCTGTTTGGAGCTGCTGAGTGAGGTCTCCCAGCCTTTGAGAATGCGGAACAGGCCAAGTACAGCTTGCTGGGTTAAGCAGTGAACACTGTTGAGCTAAAGAGCAGTACTAGTTCTTCATGAATGATTTTTTTCATGACAAAAAATACGTGAACTTTTGCATGGACAATGACTAACACAACTGCTAAAGTTCCTGGAAGTGTGCTCCTAGATGCTACATTATTCACTGTGATTTTATTGTGTTTTTAAAATAAAATTCCTAAACCAGAGGTACAGGCATACATTACAGTCCAGGGTATGCTCTCTGGCAGAAGAAGATTCTCTGTGGGGATCTTACTAAGAGGCAGAACTGGGGTTTAGAAGACAGTGGGATGCCACCATGGCATTTTCACAGCACTAACTTCAGGTTTGTTTTGGCACAATCTGAAGGGTTGTGAGACCCTGCTCCTTGGCAAAGGCCTGATCTGTTTGAGGGTTCAGAGAGTAATTGACATAGTAATTGACAATCTAACATCAAGGCGGAAGGAGACTGAAATAACAAAAGTGCTTATATAGGAAAATATTTTCAATGTTAAAGAACATGAGGAAAAAAGCCTGCAGATCTATAGTAAAGCAAGCAGCACTTGATCCAGTTGGTGATCACACCATTGAAAAGAAACATGTAGTGGGTGCCTTTCCTCTGACATGGTGGACAGCCTAGGATGTGAGCCTTCTGTTGCTTCCCAATCTGCCTGGGATATTTTGTTGTCAAAAGCACACGGAGACACCTCATGGATAGGAACAGATGTGTTCCCTGCAGAGGACCTTTCCTCTGTAGCATGGGTCTGGGCCATGGTACACATACCAAAGGATTGCTATCTGCTTTTCTATGTAGAGCAGAAACTGAGGCCACAGCATACAGACGTGATTGTGATGCTGCCAGACATAATGCTTGTATTAGTTACTCTTCTGTTGCTGTGCTAAAACACCATGACCAGGGGGACATAAGGAAGCAAGAGTTTATTTTGTCTTGTGGTTTTAGAGATATCAGAGTCCATGATAACAGAGCAGAAGCATGGTAGACAATGCAGGAAGCTGAGAGCT
Source organism: Psammomys obesus (assembly GCF_907164565.1). NCBI lineage: Eukaryota > Metazoa > Chordata > Mammalia > Rodentia > Muridae > Psammomys > Psammomys obesus. Next base: position 4,663,087 of record NW_026594462.1, read on the forward strand.
TACATTTTCAAACTGCAAGTATGAAGTAGGTAGGGAGGCAAAAAGGGAAGAAATGAGGGAGTTGGGAGGGAGGAAGACAGGAAGAGGGGAGGGGAGGGAAGGGGAGAGACAGAGGAAGACAAAGAGACTAAGAATGGCAAGAGATTTTGAAACCTGAAAGCACACCCTCCCAATGACATATTTTCTTCAGCAAGACCACATCCCCTGTTTTCCAAAACAGTACAACTGATTGGTGATCACGTGCTCAAATGTCAGAGCCTATGAGGTACAGCCGTTGGTAGTATAGTGAAAATGTTCAACTCTACTTTAATTCAGGAGCTACCTAGAGCAGCTTTCCTCAGGCTGGATATGTGCAGTCTCCACAGTTTGTCATTTGAGGAAAGGGAACAATTCAGTGTCAATTGCCTTCAGATTTATATTTCTAAACTCTTCCTTACATGCATTTGTAGTAGAGTAATTGTTTTCCTTACAGCCAAGACAGAGATACACATTTAAGAAGTCATTTAGGAATTACATTCAGGACAAATGCAAAATACACATCATTAGTGAAATAATGCAAAACAAGAAAATAGATTTTTAAAATATATCACTTTTTAGAGAAGGTGGAAATGACACATTTTTATAACTAATTTATAAACAGAAATAAAGATAATAGCAACTAGAGAACTAGCACTGTCATGTTTCCCGTAAGTTGGAGGAAGTCTGGGCTGCTGCAGATATTCACTGCATTGTATCTGAAACAATTCATCTGTGGTGGCTTCCCTATCTAGAAAGCAGAGGAGGACTTCTTTCCCAAAGGAGTACATACTCCCATAGCCCTGTCCCTATTCCATATGCAAACCATTACCTAATCACCAACAGCATCATTGGGGAAGTTAGCTGAACCCAGCTTAAAAGGCTGGCCAGGAAAAGGAGGATAGACTGGTTTGGGTCCTTCCAGCCGGGACCTGTTTGTGACTTCTGGGGCCTCCCTGTTTGAGGCTTTCTGGCATTTTTATTGCCTGTTGTCTCGGTGATAATGTGCAAGCATAGTGATATATTAAAACCCTAAGTAAAGATATTCAAAGAATAGGTCATTAGTGGAAATGGAAAAAAAAAAAACCTATTAATTTTAAAGCAGTATGTACAGAAAATGTAGTATTTTAATTAAAAAATACTATTAGACAGTATTAATTGCAGCTACTATTGTTTCAAATGAGTGTTTTGGGACTCATGGGCAAATAATTATAAAACATGTAGGAACTTTTGGTAAGCTGGATATTGCCTTTTCCTTCTTGTATTTACAGAAATCACCACTTCATGAGATTGTAAAAGGTTCATTTACCGATTTCTAAAAGAAAATCTTAGTTAACTATGCTTTAGACATACTTCTCCTATGCTAAACAAAAGGCAATTGCTGCTCTTGCTGTGGCTAATAATGAAATCAACTGTGAATCCTTGTATGTAAATGTAATCCAGACCGAGATTAACAACACTGCAAGATAATTTTTTCCTTTCTTTATTTTCCCTCTCTCTCTCCCCCTCCCTCCCTCCCTTCCCATCCCTGTCCTTCTTTCCTTTTTTCCTTCCTTCCTCTGAATGGGAACAACATCATCCTACTGATACTGAAGTCAGTGGCACAGAGTCGTTAGCAGCATTTATGTTCTAAAATAGGATTGCTGGACAAATGAAACATACCATTCTAGCTGCTTCTGGCCAAGCACTCTTTCTCTTTGTAATAGGTAGAGCTTCCCTTTAAATTACTAGCCTTTCCCATTACCAGCTTCTGTGTTCTACCTGTAGGCAGCAATGCCCTCACAAGAATCAGATACGAATGAAGGCCTAAATGCAAAGGTGGGCTAACCTGGGGACATCCCCTAGGCTGGATGGTAAGAACAGCTCATTTTTACAAGGGAGATAGATATATTTTAATAGTTAACTATAACACTATAAAATAGATAGTATTTTAGTATTTAACTATAAATTCTTATTATGTATAAGAATTCAATAATTATTATTTCTATTTTCTTGCCTATGCTTCGCATGATATGTGATATATTTGCCTAATATTAGGGGAAATGGTGATTAATCTTTTATGGAAAAGTTAAAGAAGTGAATACATTTGTTTGTAACTAGACTCCTTTTTAAATTTTCTTCCATTTCTTCTTTAAAAAAAAAAACACTCGTTTTTTAGGTATGTGATAGTTCTGTGGATAAAATAGGCCACATTTGCTTGCTACATGTGACAACATCCAAGAAGGGCACAATATATCACTGAAACAGCTCACAAACTGGCTAGTCACATTATTTATTACGAGCCACACATGTGACAAATTATTTAACTCAGTTGATCCTAATAAGTCAAAGAGCAAGCAATTAGCTAACTCAGTCAGAGGGCTGTTTGTGGCAATTTATAGATGCGCTCAAGCTGTCCAGGCACTTCAAAGCACCATTAAGGCGAAACCTTTTAATGACTCGCTTGAGATGACAAGCATTACACAGCACATATGGCAGTCAAGAATTTGGCAGCCTATTCTGTTACACTCGCCCCTGCCACCCCTAACAGCTGTTTACGTGTTTTCAGGCTATGCTTTGCTGCTGTAAGCAGCCCCAGGACCACAGAGCCAGGATGCTTGCAATCTCCAAGAGCAACAAGTGATGTGGAATTATTGCATCACAGAGGTTTCTGGAAACTAGTGAAATCCTGACTTCATTGGCTCTGTGTGAGTTTCACAGCAGAAGAAAGTAACACCAGGATAGTGAGGGAAATGCCCACAGAAGTTACCTACTTCACTAATTTACAGGAACTTGTCCGTCACTGTCTTTATAGGCAAAGTGAAGGCAGTAAAAACCTACCTCACAGGGTGTCACAATTAAGGAACTGAATGTTAGGAAGATGCTTTGAAGATCAAAGGGTGTCTGTGCAAGTCCTAAGGGTCCTGACTACTGCAACATTAACTCTGCACATCACAGGGTGACAGGGTGAAAACATTTAGACCACCCCCTCCAGTTTTTCTAGAGAAAATGTTGGCTTGAGATAGGCCAACATCCACATCCTTCACTTCACCAACCAAGCAAGGCCAGAAGGACACCTATATTATATAGAGCCACTTTCCCCTGGAAACAGGGCACACACCACAAGTGTAGACAGGGAGAAATGAAGTATCAGCACACCCCTTTTGGGACTTTCTCATTTCCTACAACACTAACGAAACACTGAGGAAAGTGCTTCAGTAAGAGTACTAAGCAGCAGTAAGAGAGAAGGAAAGACTTAGTTTTCTAAGCCCAAAACAACCACATACATAAGTGGTAAACGGCCTTTTCTGTATGTATGGATTTAAGCATCTTGGTGAGGTTTGTCTGGTGAAAGATAAGCTAAATGCATAGAAGTTGCTGACAGCAGAAAAACATAATACCCTACCTTATTTTGAAGAGAACATGATCTACTGAGACAAGCGTCAACCTCTTCCAAACTTGCAGCAACCAGAGCACATTATGGTCTCTTATACTATATGTCCACTTCAGTCACAAGATGCTACCGATGACTGTAATTTCATGGTTCAGGAATTACTGCAGCCACACTGTAAGTACAGTTTTCAGGAGAAAGGCGACCACTATCTACAATAGGGTGGTGGGCATGAGACAGCATGCTCAGAGGTGTGACACCCCAAATGTTTTTTGACTAATTTTTCACCTTGGCTTGATGCATTTTTAGGCTGGTTAGTTTGTTGGCATAAAAATAAAGTTTTAAAAATGTGAAAATCACAGGGGTTACTGAAAGAGAAGAGTGAAAAGGTTGATGTTGCCTTTTGGTCGTGTTTTAATTTTTATACCTTCTTTCCTTTCGGCAGAAAAGGGATCACTCTATAATTTGTACTAATAACAGCCTTGCTATAATAGGTAGTCTTTTATATATATATATATATATATATATATATATATATATATATATATATATATATATATTTATATATATATATATATATATTTTTTTTTTTTTAACAATTAGGCACCATATTGGACCATGGAAGGATAGCATGTCCTTTGAAATAACACAAATTCATGCTTTTTATGTTTCAAGGGTCTTGTAAGAGAAAAAACTGACAACAAGCATCAAAATATTTATCTGCAATTATAAAAGCAGGCTTGGTGTCTCACTTCTGTGATTTCATCACTAGAGTCTGAAGCAGAAAGATCACTGCAACTGTAATGGCAGCCTGGGATACACAGTAGGACCCTATCTCCACACACCTCCTAGCTCTTCCAAAAAGGTAGATTTCATCAACCCTTTAAAAAGCAACCTATTAAGAGGCTAGGTGAAGATAGCCACACACATGCACTGCATGCGCATGTGCCCCTCCCCCCCCAACACAAGCAGGACTGGCTGAACAGTACAGTAGTGGAGGCCATTAGTTTGATCCCTAGCATTGGAAACAAAATACAAACTCTCTGACTTAAAAAACAGGGTAAAGATTTCAGTAAATTTCTGTTCACAGAGATTCTTTGAAGTTAACACATTTTAAATCACTTAAGAGAAAAAATAATCTTACTATCTGTGATTAAAATTTTATAGAAAATATTTGAGTAAGCTTGATATAACTAAATCTACCTTATAGTGCATTATTTTTTCTATTCATACACACAATCACTGGAAAATGTATGCAAACATAACCTTTGAATAATGAATTATAAAGGCTTAAAATGTATGTAAATATTATATTACAGAAAACTTTTAGTTGCTTAATTACATACGCACACAACAATAAAACCCATTCTCTGCTTCAAGCCTTTATGCACCAGAACTTCACAGAGAGGTGCCAAGCCTGAAGAAAGCATGTTCTAACAGCCTGGCTGTTATCCATGCTGAAAGCTGCCATATGCTGTGGCACACCACCTTTACTATTTTCTTCTTGTAGAGTTGCCAAATGTTTTCACAAATTTGATTGGTCAAATGGTATGTTAAAGTGAACTTTACAAACTAAAATCTGTTCAAAATAAGACTATCACATTATGACACTTGCAGAGTCAACTGGCTAGTGAAGAGCAGGAGGTCAGGACAAGTTTCTTGGAGAAACAGGATGGATGGGGAGCACAGGCTTTCACTGGGACGTCTAAGTCTTGACTAGGAGTCCATGCTATCCTCATCTAAAGAGTGGCGAGCAAGTTCAAGTTAAGTGTCTATGCTAAAGATTATTTGAAATCTAATGATGCTGAATTGATCTGGCACCATGAGATTCAAATAAAAAAACTTCAATAAAACATCAAATAAATAAAAGAGAATAAGATATAATTATGTTTTACTATATGTAAGCTTTTGTATTGTTTTTTACATTCATTTAAATTTTTTTATTATTTTAAAATTATATATGTGTGTGTATGTCTTGATGTGTATATATGAATGTGAAGGCAGGTGCTCACCAAAGCCAGAGGCATCAGATCCCCCTGGATCTGGAATTATTAGTAGTTGTGAGCTACCTGATGTGAGTGCTGGGAATAGATCTCTGATCCTCTAAGGAGTAATGTGTGCTTTTCATCTGTGAGCCATGCACAGCACCATGTCTTCACATTTTTTAAAAAGAAAGAAAATCTACATTAACAGTATTAAGGAACATTTCCAGCTGTGGTGTCTGTTGAGCTCAGAGCTGAAGTTGGTCAAGAGAAGGTAGTCTTGCAATGAAATGTTATAGGGATGTCTTGTTGATTTACCTATTCTTTAATCTGAGGATGTAATTTTCAGCACAGATGGAAATCTATGAGACAATTTGCTACAGAAACAAATTTGACTAAGTCTGTTGGGGGTGCTGAGGTGTTAGGATGGTAGGATTCAAGGGAGGCTGAAGGAGCCTAGGTGACCAAGGTCAAGCCTGGCTCTCAAGGCTAAGCTTTAGTGTTTTCTGCCTTTCTGTGTTTTCTCTCTTATCACTAAGTATATAAAAACCATGAGTATCATTCTGAGGACTGAGAGAAATGTTTTCTGAAAACCAACTCATAACACAAATGCTAGCATCCCCAAATATATTTTGGTTTGCTCATCCATGAAACTTTTTTGGGAGTACACTGTAAGGCAAGCAAACAAACAACAAAGATGGTTAGTTCTCAGCGGCGAAGAAGCCTGTGTTCAGTTTCACATGTTCCCAGAGTGGGCAATCCAGACACAAGGGTCTTGATAGAAAAGATGTGCTGGTGGCATCTATAGCTGGAGGCCTCAGTTCCACCATGTCCTTCTCCTAACATGTTTCACAGCCATGGACCTCAGAGTAACAGCAGAGTGTCACATTTGGGGTAGGTTTCTCACAAGCTGATGGACACAGAGCCAGTCTTTTCTTCCCTTGCATGTCCTTAAGGGAAGTCATCCTGCTGGGGCTAACTATCAAGGCCACCTGTGGGGAGGTCTGACTTTGCAGAATTTTGAAGTCTCACAGCCAGAGGCACAAAAATGTGGTCTCACTTTACAACAGAATCCCAGATGTGTCCAGTTGAACTACCCGTGGGAAAAATAAAAGGGGCCTGATAAAAAACAGAAAGACTGAAAGCATGTCTTTTTCTGTCAAAACTCTCACTTGCTATTGAAATAGGAAAGCTCACTGGGGTAGGCAGGAGCACAAGTAAGACATATCCAGTACAGGACATGTGTAATACACTCAGAACCACTAGCAGACTAAAATGTTTGGCAACTACATTGCCTGCTTACCTATGCAGCATGAAGCATCTCTATTATGAATATCCCAGGATGCGGTGGGTTTAGGTGTCTTCACATATTCTGAGTGATACTTTGTTTAGATAAAGCAACTGTATAAACATGGAGATTTTTAAGTAAAAAAAAAAAATCCTGTCATTTGGAGTAAAAGTTTACAATCAGGTAGTTAGCAATCTCTCTCCTCCCTCCAGTTTTCCTGGTCATGTAACTGGCTACCTTCTTGTTCCTAGCAGCTAAGATACACAACTGTCTGTAGAAATACCTTCTCTTTGAAAAATCCTTAAACTTGCCTTGCAAAGCAATGCGAACTAATATATTCCCTAGTCATGTGGCTCCCATTTTCACTCCCACAAGTTTCTCAGGGATTATGTGACATGTTGACCTTCAGAAACAGAAGTAGCAGCCATAGAGAAATTCTTGGTTCTACAATTTTGCACCAAGAAGTACACAGACAGGGACATACGACATCTAGATCTGTGGGCCTCAGCTATAACATTTCTACTGGCTATATGGAACTCCACTTGTGGGAAATGGAAAGTCTGAGATGAATATGTTAATGCCTTAAACAGGTATCATTTAATACCCCAAATATGAATTGAGACATTTACAAATTATACTACCTAGAGAATACTGTGAAGAACTAGGTAAATTATCAGGTATATGAAAATAGTACTTATGAACAAAATTTGCAAGCCTTAAGAGAGTGATGCTTTCCCCACTTGTTTTCCAGTAGACAAATAAGAGAAAGGATTTTCACAGCCAGACTTTTCTCAGCAGATCTGGATTCAGTGAGCATACATCTTCATTAAAAAAGTGAGCCTCATGCAGTCAGGGGTCAGAGCCTTCTCAGTATAACTTTCACCCATCATTCTCTAATGCAGAATAGGATAGTCTTAACAAACAGCTAGTATTTAAGAAATATCTGCTAAATAAATGAGTATAAAAAGTGTGAACAATCAAAAAAAAAAAAAAAAGAAAAACTAGGATTACTGTTCATATTTCACTGTAGACACAAGTTTTCTTATTTTTTTATTTAAATTGAAATTGGGTACTTAAAAACTTAAAAATATTTAGATATAATTGAGAAGGGCTTCTTGTATATTAAAAAATGCAAAGAAGGTCAAAAGAAGGTCTATAAGTAGTCTCTGAATTCTAGTTAACCTTAGAATGAAGAACAGGATTATGGTACTAGCCTGCTAAGGATACAAGTCCGCTTCAAAGTGACTTCATAAAATAAGCCAGAATAAGTCAAAATGAGTATTTTGATAATATAATATGGTGGTGCATATCTGTAAGTCAGCACTTAATCTCCAAATTCTGATTGATAGTGACCCGGGTAGCACTATGTATTCCTACCTATGTTGGAGTCACTATTTATATTCATGGGAACACTGAAATTAAAAAAAAAATCACTATTAGGTAAAGGTATATGCTTAGAAAACTTAAACTAGAAAAAAAAGATATAAATTATTGATAAAATGTGAGAGCAGAAACAAAGGGCAAGGGCACAAAAAAAGAATATTCTTTTACCTTAAAAAATTAGACTACCAAAAAGAAAATTCATTCCCGAAGTACAGGGGAAGAAAAGTGGGAAATTTTAGAAATGTGTGCCTTTCTGTTTGGTAAATTAGTGAGTTAAAACCAGGTAGAAGGAAATAATCAAGGCAGCAGGAAATAATAAAGATCAGTTAGGAAAGTTGCCTCTTCCTAATAAAAGAGAACTAGCAACAAAATCACCTTAGGACACACACCAGAACATGCAAGAATCAAACAAACAAATTAAAGAGAAGCTATGCAATTCCAGTAACCTAGTTATAACCAGACCCCTGTCTTGAAAACAAGCATACAAAAGAAAGAGAGGGAAGAGGACAAAAAAGAGGAAGAGAAGAAGGGGAAAGAAGACAATCCAAAGCCCAAGTAAAAGTTGGGTTGGCTTCAAGAGTCTGTAATACCAGTGTACTTATGGCAAGTTAGAACGCAGAGAAAGGCGAATCCTAGATACTGTGGGCCATCTAATCTGACATACACAGACATGAAAAACAGGGTGCACGCGCGGGTGCGGGCGCGCGCACACACTCTCTCACACACACACACACCCCTAAAAGGCATATTAAAGTTAAAATGACTTGTTTTTCAGGAAAAAAACAAAGTTGAAGGCAAGTCTAACAAAAGTGACTAGAACAACTGCTTAAGGTACACCATGCCTTGCAGCCTCCCAATGGCAATACTTTGAAATAAATGTCTTTGAAGGAATAATATATTCTACTTAAAACTGCAAAAAAGTGATTACAGTTAAAATCAGGTAAACGTGACAGACAAATCTATCAAAACTGTGTTATGTTTTCAGCAAAACTCTCATCTCACACCCCAGTTTTTGAGCAGACTTAGAAACTAGCTCAGAAATCCTACTGAGTTCACTGGAAATAACAGGATTCAGATTACTTAAATGATCAAGAGTGATGGCTTGCCTGCAAGATGCACAGCAGGACGAAACAAAAGACATCACTCAAGATCTGGCAAGTTGGCCAATAGTCAGAGAAGGATCTGGTAAGAATTACTGAAAGCAGAGAAAACCTCCCAGAACCACAGACAGCAGGCAACTCGAAGTCTTGCAAGTCACTGAAAAGGTTAAAGACTTTTCCTCCAGACAAGCTCCTATGCCAGTGAACCTTTGCGGACAAAAGATAATAAAAATGATTAATTTTGAATATACATACAAGTAGGTTTATTTCGGGGAGAGCACTTTATTTTTAGAACTACTTTCCCAAGTCAACCAAGGAAGGCATTTGGCTTAAATACATGGTGTGGCATTTTCAAACTGGAACATACAGTTTATGCTGTCTAAATTGGGCATTTTTTGCAGGCAGCAAGGGGCTGAGAATTTCTTCCAACATTTGGTCCCTCAGTGGTTGTGTTTTCATTTAATATTTTCCAAGACAGGATCGTACTCTGCAGCTCAAGCATGTACCTGGACCTTGTGATCATCCCCCCTCTGCCTCTCTTCATATTTGAACTGAACACAGAAAGAACATATGCACAGGTCCATAATGCTTTTTAACCATTTTAAAAATGGATATACGAGCATAATATTTCTAAAAAATACCAGTATTGGTATATTGATGTGTACAAATAGCCATACATGTGCACACACACATAAGTACATACATGCACATTCAAGTCTGAGGAAATGTCTGGAAAAAAAAAACTTCCTGCCATCAGAAGTGTTCTTAGGGACAGGACAAGTTAATTAAATATTCTTTTTCCAAGTAGAATGAATGTGACCAAGGATCCATTAAAAACAAGAGAGCTGAAAAGTGACGGACTTCACATACAAACTTAAGAGGAGAACTCAAAGTTCTGTCCTAAGAAGTACAGGTCCATTAGCAATACCTAGAAGCAAGTCAGGCATCCTGATACAGGGCCTTCTCATGCTCCCTTCCTCTTCTATCTCTTTATCTTTTTGTTTTGGGCAACATTTAGATTGTAACATGTTTAATCGGTCTATTATGAAGCAGGTTCAACTAGAAAAGTTGGTCTGAGTTGACTATGTGCACTGAGAAAAGTACACATAGCCTGAAAACTGTAGAATCATGTCCACCAACTGTCATTTACTAGGCTCCAACGTACATCCATAATATCCTTTCGGCTAACAAGTTCTTAATCTTAGTTCAAAGCGTAACTTCGGCTACGAGCAAATTTACGTTCTCTGTCATTTTCTTGAAAATACTATAAGATGATGTCTAAGAATGGATTTAGAAAGCTATGGCAACAAGATAAAACAAAAATCACAGGTCACCCAGCACTTTCTTTTTGGCTTATATCCTATTTTTCCCGCCTGTAAAACTAATTTTTACATTCGTCTATCATGACAGACAGGTAAGGATCTGATGATCTTCAAGGGAGTTCCTACAACAGTAGCTATCCTGTCAGAAGGAGGATAGGTCACTATCAAGAGAAAAAGAATACTCTAAAGAGTATTGTTACTACATACATATGTAGTCTGTAAAACTGAAAATATATACAAATTTAAGATCTTACTTTCTTATCACAACTGTATGTTGTGCTTTAATTTCTTTTTTTGTTTTTGAAAATCAAACCTAAGGCCTCATAAGTTCTAGGCAAGTGCTTTATTATTCAGCTATACTCTAAGTTCACTGATATGTTATTTTCATACATTAACCAATGAATCTTAAAATCTGCAAATAAGAAAAATATTATGTATTTTGGGGACCAATTTAAATAGAAATAAATGTTATCACATATTATAAATTATATTTATATATTATATCTTATAGACTCTGAGCTGGAAGGAGTTTTAGAAAACCTTTTTTACTGAGAGACCTTAGGTGAGTCATTAGCCTGCACACAAACAGTTAAGAAGCAGAGTTGAGTTTGCAAGACAGTCTCTGACACTAAAAGAATGTTTCCTGGACTTAGAAGCATACGGATTTGTTTAAATACTGATCCAAGTGATTTTCAAAGTTCATCATTAAAACATCAATACTGAAATTTTAATGTTTGATCTAAATATAAAATACTTAAAAGTGGTGACATATTACAGAATATTTATATACATTATTTTTAATTACTTATTTTAAAATTGATCCTTATCATAGTGATATGTCAATATATGTCAGTATATGAGAGCAGGTACGTACAGAGACCAGGGATATCAGAAAACCTTGGAACTGGAATTACAGGGGGGTGTGAGTCACCAGATGTGGGTGCTGGGAATTCAACTTGGGTCCTTTGAAAAAGCAGTATGTGTGCTTAATCACTGAGTCATTTCTCCAGCCTAATATAGTCTATATTAGTTTATTATTCTACAATAAAATTCATAAAATTTAAATACCATATTTTATATTTACTTAATAAAAAAATTTCAATTATTATCTAGTTTAAAGAATGCTCACACAGAAATAATGAAACTTGACCACTTTTGTAATATTTAATCTACAGTTTTCTGCTAACAAAGATTTTTATTTAATGGAATTACAGGATCCCAATTTGAAGAAAAAGCACTCTGATCATGTGTAATATTTCTTTCATTATTACACACATGAATATTTAATATCACATGTAGGCACTTAAATATTCAATCATCTTCCTTCCACTCTATGTACCTTATTTCTGCACCAATTTGTCTAAGCACCAAGTTAAATATTCATGTGAAAAGCTGTTGAGCAATATAACTGTTCATGAAACTTAGAAAGTTGAGAATGTCCCTTGGGAGAATGACCCACAGACCAAAACATAGCCAATAAGGGAAGACATCATATAGAAGCGACACATACACACATTCACACACACCAAACAATCTCATTTTAAAGAGTACACATCTCAGAGATCTGAGGGAAGTAAATGCTGCAGTGTCACCTAGGGACGGTCTACACATAAGACTGGTGGTCAATGATGTCTTAACCCAACTGGCATTTTTACCATGAAGACTCTTGGCAGCCCTTAAGGCAACAAGCTAGTTCAATTTACCAAATATGGTAGGGAATGTGACAACATTACATACACTAGCATTTATTTTTGAGGATAACATAATGCAGTCCAAAGGCCAGCCACCAGAACCCTCAGCCAGTGATAACTGACTCAGTGGAATGCAAATAACCCACTGGTTGGTGTTAGTGTCATGTTCTTTTGTGAATGCTCACAATCACTCTCAGGCCCTGAAGGCATTTCACTTGCTTTTCAGGGAGCATAATCTGTGGGGAGTATATTTTAAAAGGAGTTAGATTGTGAGTGTTCCCGTTAGCAAGGATTTACTCATTAAAAACTGTGTTCATCCATGGTGCCCCAAGCTGCTGGACTGCAGAGTGAATCATTTTTACATTGCTTTAAGAAAAGAAAGCCATTTACCACCAGATGCTCAGAATTTATCTAAGCCACAAAGTTGTAGCCATCATCTATCAACTACTCACTGCTCAATGTTAAATTCTGAAATGCTGTCTCAACTATTGGAGGAAAACCTATTGAAAAGACTGAAAAGTGGATGCAGTACTCTGATAAAATAGGAACCTGTTTTAGCAATCTGAGAAGTTAAAAGCATGTTTCAAGTAATTTAAGGAGTTAGAGAATACAGCCCTTGCTGTAAAGAAGAGTCAGAAGGCTCAGAGTACTTGACCTTGAGATGCTATGCTGAACTTCTGGTTCTCGAAAGTGTAAAACTAAAATTTATTAGGAAAACCTACATGGAAATTAATTTACAGTCCAGTTATCACCATGCCACAGAGATAAATATAATTATTTCTCATGTTGAAGTTGAAAAAAAAAAGCTATCTTAGAATAAGTGGATTCTCCCACTCACTCTCTAGTTCTGTTGTTTATCTTTGCCATATATCAAATAAATGTGTCTGTGAATTCAAGGAAAGAAGCAAAGTGCTTAATCTGGATCTCATGTCACTTTTCATAACAAGAAGAGCAGGAAAAATGGTGGAATATATTTAACTGAGATTAGCTGGAGACTACAAAGGCAGCAAGACAGAGCAGTGTTTTCATAGTGTGGAAAAATAAAAGTTTAGTGTGTAAAAGATCCTATGGAAAGTGCGACGTTATGTCATCATAGCTTCGGTGCTGGTAAAGTTCTCTGTTTTCTAGGACAAGTAAGCACTTGTTATCCATGGCTGCCTGCTTCTCTGAAATGGCTTCATCCTTTCTGTTCTGTATTGCTACCTTCCTGGCATTCCCCATGTAGCTTTCCCCATTCTCCATGGGTCTGGAAAGAGATGACTTTGCCTTTGCACTGTTAGGTAGAAATCCTGAGTGAGCTGTCCCAGAAGCAGAAAGACACACGGTATATACTCACTCATATAGACATATAATATAGGATAAACCTACTAAAATCTGTACACCTAAAGAAACTAATCAAGAGGGAGGACTCTGGCTAAAATGCTCAATCCCCACTCCGAAAAGCAAAGAGGATGGACACCAGAAGAAGAAGAAAACAGGAAACAAGTTAGGAGCCTCCCACAGAGGGCCTCTGAAAGGCTCTGTCCTGCAGACTATCAAAGCAGATGTTGAGACTTATGGCCAAACTTTGGGCAGAATGCAGGGAATCTTATGAAAGAAGTGGGAAATAATAGTTAGATCTGGAGAGGACAGGAGGTCCACAAGGAGAGCAACAGAACCAAAAAATTGGAGCAGAGGGGTCTTTCCTGTCTCCTTGGTGGGAGACTCATACTCCAACCAAATACCATGCATAGAGATAACCTAGAACCCCTGCAAAGATGTAGCCCATGGCAGTTCAGTGTCCAAGTGGGTTCCATAGTAATGGGAACATGGACTGCTTCTGACATGAACTGATTGGCCTGCTCTTTGATCAGCTCCTACTGAGGGGGGAGCAGCCTTACCAGGCCACAGAGGAAGACAATGCAGCCACTCCTGATGAGACCTAACAGACTAGGATCAGAAGGAAGTAAAAGAAACCCTCCCCTATCAGTGGACTTGGGGAGGGGAGTTTGTGGGGAAGGAGAAGGAAGGGAGGAGGGAGGGAACTAGAGGGGGGATACAAAGTAATTAAAGTATAATAAAGAAAAAAAAAGAGATCTGTCTGAAGCACAAAGATGAACCCAGTGCAGGAAGAAGGGCCAAAGTCACTTTTTCCTCTTGCTCTATGTCTCCAAACAAAGGACACTTCTGGACTTTGGGCTGCACTGGCACAGACCATGAGTGGTTCCCATACTGCTCTCATTACTGCTGTCTACAGAAATGCGAGGGCACGCTGAAACTAAGTCACTGGTCTGGGAATCACAGCATGCTGTTCAAACTGAATGTTTCTATAATTCATATAAAAATTTCTTACTTGGTCATTTGTCTGAGAAAAGAAGTTATGATATTCCTCCTCTCTTCTTCTAAAACAGTAAAAGCAATGCCAAGAATGTCCCCTAAAAATATAACATTAATTTCCAACTTCAAGAACTTAGCATACTGCCATCAAGTTCAATCTCCATCAGAAATCCATTAGGGTATACACTTTTAGAACCTATCAAATCATTCTTTCTCAGTTGTGTAATTCTGTTGGAATTTTACTGTAACAAGCACTAAAATATCAATGGAAAAATGATAATGACAAGAATTGGCACAGCTTTTACTCTGCAATAAATCAAGTAACTTCATCACGTATCAGAGATGGAAAGGTAAACACAAATTAGAAACCCATTTCTGTGAATACAAAGAAGCTTTATAGTAAGACATTTCATTTATAAAGGCCTATAAACCTGACAGTTTCTTCATCCTACTATCCTAAATATGAAAATGCATGATTAGATTACGTGTTAGGGCATTTTATGGCCCACAAAGCTTGTAGTATACAATTACTACTTACTTCATTTTATTTACACTTTTTTAAGAAGGTCAAAATCAGAAGCTGTATTTGTTTTTATTTATCAATGTTAGTGGTAAAGAAAAGAAGCCTGAAGTCTCTATGATGGAGGCAATTCTGTACAGCTGTTGTAGTAACAAATGAGATAAGGTTCTTAGCCAGCTGTAAGTCTATCAAATATAGCCAGGCTTTACTTAGCGTCAATGATGAGGTCAGTAAGCGCTCATTCTTTTTATTTTAATTTAATTTAATTTTATTGATTATTAGTTACATTTTATTAACTCTGTATCCCAGCTGTATCCCCCTCCGTCATTCCCTCCCAATCCCACCCTCCCTCCCTCATCTCCTCTCTGCCCCTTTCCAAGTTCACTGATTGGGGAGGACCTCCTCTCCTTTCATCTGACCCTGTTTTATCAGGTATCTTCAGGTATCCTCTGTGGCCTAGCAGGACTGCTCCTCCCTTAGGGAGTGGGGAGGTCAAAGAGCCTGTCATTGAGTTCCTGTCAGAAATAGTCCCTGTTCTCCTTACTATGGAAAACCAATTGGTTACTGAGCTACCATGGGCTACATCCGAGCAGGGGTTCTAGGTTATATCCATACATGGTCCTTGGTGGAATGTCAATCTCAGAAAAGACCCCTGTGCCCAGATATATTTGGTTCTTGTGGAGCTCCTATCCTTTCCATGTCATACTAACTCTCCCTTCTTTCATATGATTCCCTGCACTCTGCCGAAGATTTGGTTATGAGTCTTAGTATCTGCTTTGATACACTACTAGGTAGAGTCTTTCAGAGGCCCTCTGCGGTAGGCTTCTGTCCTACATCCAATGCACATCCCATTTGTCTTTCTAAGTGAGGATTGACCATCTTTCCCTGTGTCTGCTTTCTTCTTTATCTTCTTTAGGTATATAGATTTCATTATGTTTATCATATCTTACAGGTCTATAGAAGAGAGTATATACCATGTTTGTCTTTCTCCTTCTGGGATACTTCACTCAGAATGATCTTTTCTAGATCCCACCATTTGCCTGCAAATTTCATGATTTCCTTGTTTTTGATTGCTGAGTAGTATTCCATTGTGTAAAAATACCACAATTTCTGTATCCATTCCTCCATTGATGGACACTGGGTTGTTTCCAGGTTCTGGCTATTATGAATAAAGCTGCTACAAACATGGTTGAGCAAATGTCCTTGTTGTGTACTTGAGCAAATTTTGGGTATATACCTAGCAGTGGTATAGCTAGGTCTTGAGGAAGCACTATTTCTAATTGTCTGAGAAAGTGCCATATTGACTTCCAAAGTAGTTGTACCAGTTTACATTCACACCAGCAATGAAAGAGGGTTCCCCTTTCTCCACAACCTCTCCAGCATGTGTTGTCACTTGAGTTTTTCATCTTAGCCATTTTGATGGGTGTAAGGTGAAATCTCAGGGTCGTTTTGATTTGCATCTCCCTGATGGCTAAGGATGTTGAGCATCTCTTTAAGTGTTTCCCTGCCATTCTATATTACTCTACAGAGAATTCTTTGTTTAGCTCCATACCCCAATTTTTAAATTGGATTACTTGATTTATTGCTTTTTAACTTCTTTAGTTCTTTATATATGCTGGATATCAGCCCTCTGTCAGATATAGAGTTGGTGAAGATCCTTTCCCAGTCTGTAGACTGTCGTTTTGTTCTGATAACAGTGTCTTTTGCTTTACAGAAGCTTCTCAGTTTCATGAGGTCCCATTTATTGATTGTTGCTTTTAGAGCCTGTGCTGTTGGTGTTCTGTTCAGGAAGTTGTCTCCTGTGCCAAAGAGTTCTAGGCTGTTTCCCACTTTTTCTTCTAACCAATTTAGAGTATCTAGTTTTATGTTGAGGTCTTTGATCCACTTGGACTTTAGTTTTGTGCAGGGTTTTAAGTATGTATCTATTTTCATTTTTCTGCATGTAGACATCCAGTTGGACCAGCACCATTTGTTGAAGATGCTGTCTTTTTTCCATTGAATGGTTGTAAGCGCTCATTCTTACTGTAGTTCTCATCAGCATCTGGCAGAAATCTCTCCTTATTGCTCCCTTCTATTGTTAGCATTTTTACTCTCAATAGTAATGGTAGCAGCTCCTATTAATTTACATTACTAAATGAACTGAGAGGACAACAGACTATTAATGAGTGTTCTCATTTACCATCCCGAATAGGTACTTGAGGTCCATACCTCTATCTTACTCATTTCAGAGGAGAAAACAAACATAGCAAGGGAAGACTCTTGCCCTGGGATGAAATTCAGAAAAGAGTTCGTTCTAAGGCTTTATTATTTACCAATTACTTAATGGTTGTGCAATTCATTAATAGTCTTCATAGTAATCCTAGCAGAAATCTGTATGTTTGAGAAGTGATAGCACATGTCTGTAGAGATTCACAAAATGATGGCAAAGAGAGGCTGTGCTGTACCATGAGCTCCTTATCCCACAGTAGTCTCAGTGAAACTCCAGGTGTCAGGCAACCCCTCAGATATTGGGGCATTTTACACAGTTACATATGTGAGCATATTTTTCACTAGGAAAGGTATCCCAAGTTTACACTCTAGTTTTTTTTCTGCTTCCATAAAAAAGGGGGTCTTTGGATGTATGTTGGGATTCACAGTCTATTGTATCTCCCTATGTTCTTGCCTTTGTTTTCAACCAGCACTCTGCTGGCTCTACCCTTTCTCTAAACCTAAATGTTTTCCTTCATACACAGTATATCAACAACTTAAAACTTCCTTAACCTCCAACAACTTCTCTTTTTCTACCTAAACTCTGAAAAACTATGCAAACTTCCTTAAGCCTTTACTCATGTTATAAACAATCACTAAATCTTAATTGTCACCTCCCAAACATTACCCGATTCAAAGTGGCCATTGTGGTTCTACAGCTGCTACTTCAAGGCTGCACTCTCTATCATTCTGCCTCTTCTTCACTTCCATAGTTTTGTGCCATCTTGGCTCCCTTACTCTAGTAGAGGTGTCCATCTGAATTATTCCTGGTCCGTAAAAAAGAGTTGTGCTCCAGGTTTCCATTCAAGTAACTTCAGTTCTCTATACTCCTCGTGGGCACACCATTCTTTCACAGCCTACTTATGGCACAAGCAAAGAGCCACACATCCTTCCTGACTTATAAACATACACTAGCTTTCACCTTCCACAGAATATTGTTACTTAAGATTCATATGCATAATACTTTCTTCTTCAGTCTAATGCTCTCCCAACTGAGCTACTTCAGCTTTGTAAAATACTTTCTAAAGACATCTTCATAGATATATAATTTACAAACCATAAATATTCACCCATTTAATTGTATATAAGTCAGTGGATATTGCAATAGTCCTATAATTGTTCAATCATACTAATTCAGTCTTGGGATATCTTAGCATCCAAAGGAAATGTTGTACTTACTAACAGCTATTCTTCATTCCCAGTCCTACAACATTGGTAGCTACTAATCTATTTTCTGTAGAAATATATAGGTTTCCCAATTCTGGACATTTCCAATAAATAGAATGATATGCCATGATGCTTTGGGGTCAATCTTCTCTTACACAGAATGTTTCTAAGTGTCATCCATGCTGTTGCATGCATTGAAGCATCATTCTTTTCTTGGCTGAATAATGTGCCATTATATGTATGTATGTACATATTATATTTGTTTATCTGTTCAGCAGTTGATTGATATTACGCCAACCAATGTTCTACTTCCAGATTATTGAAGATAATGCTTCTAAAAATATCCCTCCACGTGGTTTTGTATAAATATGTGTTTTCATTTTTCATAATTCTGTAACCTATAACAATCATTTTAAGAAAGTACCAAACTATTTTACAAAATGACTGAACTGTTTTACTTTCCAAATGTATGCTCACATTCATCCTAGTGGTTATAAAATAGTATCTTACCATGCTTGGATTTAACTTACCACTAATAATGCACATCATTTCTCATACATAATAGTCATGTTCCTCACCACCCAATCATGTAGAAGAGGTGTTAATGTTGCCAGGTAACCTTCATACCCTGGTGACACTGTCTAGGGCCTAGACAATGACTAGCCTAGACTTAAGCTCTTGCTGCCCTTACTGTCCTTGCCTACTGTATTAAACACTGCTTTTGGTCCTCAGTCCAGGTTTTCTCATGTGGTAAGTTTGAGTGGGACCCAAGAGTTCACATTCATAACAAGTTCCCTGGCGTATGGCTGCTGCTTCTTTACTGTTTCATTTTTAGGACTACAATCTACCTCATCTTCAGCCTGACCCACAATCAAATGTCTCCAGAAAGTAGACAATCTCCCAGGCCTGTCTATTAAGGCATTTGAACTACTTTTCACTGTATTACTTGCCTTCTCATCACTGAGCTATAGGTGTACATTCTATATTTTACAAGGTCCTGTACTATGAACATATTGTGCAAAAATTTTCTCCCCCTCTGCTGGTCACCATTTCACTTTCTTGATGGTACCCTGTGAGATTTAACAGTTTCAAATCTCAATGTACAATATAGCTACCATTTCTTTCGTTGCATGGGAATATAAAAGAAGGCATTGCCTCAGGAAGACTCTCTCCTGTGTTCTCTTCTAAGAATTATAGAGGCTTAACCCTTTTATTTAGAACCATAGATATTTTGCACTCAGTTAGGTTTTTGTGTATGGTATGAGGTTCTTTCCCCAGGATTATCTTGGTATCTTTGTAAAAGATAAATCAACCATAAGTATACAGTTAATATGTTAAAAATCAAATGTCTCCATTTCAAAGCCGGCTTCTGTATTTCTTTAATGGTAATGTTTCCCACTTTTCTGGCCTTACACATGAAGCCATCTTTAATTCTTTCCTTTCCATGTGAAAGCACTTGTCAAACCATATGGTTTCCATTCTACAGGTTGTTTTTTGTGTCCTTTCCACTCTCAGTTCCACTTCACTAAATCAAATTCTCACGCATGCATTGTCAGAAGTGTTGAGAAACAACCCCACTATGTAAGCCAGTCTCCTAAGCTGTCAGGAATCCCAGGAGCAGGCATGAGGGATGCTGGACAAACTGGTATTACAAACACCGTGTTATCTGTTATTTTAAAGCAATAATCCACTTTCTGAAGATATTCAGGCCTCTACTTTGGCCAGAGGCTGATTTTTAAAATTTCCTTGCCTCTTCCTGATTTGGGTCAGGCTGAAGATGAGCTAGAATGTAGTCCTGAAAATGAGCCAGTCAAGAGGCAGCAGCCACAATGCCAGGGAACTTGTTATGAAAGCAAACTCTTGGGTTCCACTCAAACCTACAACATGAGAAAACCTGGGCTGAGGACCAGAGATAGTGTTTTAATGCAGTATCCAGGTCACTGCTATGCATGCTAGAAGTTTGAGAAGCAATGGGAGAGAGGAGGAGGATAGCAAGAGTCAAGATATCATTGGAGTTTATAGCTTACTTAGCCATGCCAGCATCCACCAACACCCAGGACCTACTCCTGAATAATAGTGTTGAACATGGTATCCTATAGTCAGTGATTACCTTCTGAAGTTACTAGACTTTTAAAATTATTAAAAATTTAGCATTTTCTGAAGGAAGATTTGCTCAATTGTGATATTACAAATCCTGTAAAACAAAAGCAATGTAGCAGAAACACAAGAAGTATCTGTTATTAAAGTGTACTTACATTTAAATATGGCCTTTTTTCCTTTCAGAAACAGTATATACCCAGACACCTTCATCTAAAGAATGTCTTCCCCAGACTAGAAAACTATTTGCCATGGGAATCCAGGATTTGCTGGTGTGCATTTGCATAATTTATCTTTACTGAAGTCTACAATAAACATACCTTTAATTAGCCCTTTAGCATTCCATGTGAATCACTTAAAATGACCTTTGGATCCAACAGACAGCCCCACATTCAGCAGGGTAGCTTTCGACTCAATGGAGTTTGCCAAAAACGCACTGCTATTTCTCATTATACCTAGCTGACCATGGCCCATTTTGGTCAGCCGCTTGCTCAGAGTTAACAGTTCCTCAGTCACAGCTACAGTTGCCCAAGTTCTGCTTCCTGTGGGCTCCTAAATAAAAGACTGCAACTTCACCCTTGTACTGAGCTTCATCCCAACATTGGGACTCCTTTACTTCCAGCTGCCTATGGGTTCTACATTAGCCCCTTGTTTCTACAGTCCTGGGATAAAACCAGAGCTGCTAAATCCCAGGGAGGGCGATGAAAGTCTAAGGTCAAATACTGCTTTTGACTTTAGTGCTCTCCTTCCCACCAACCTACCTGGTTTGGAGAGGATGCAGAAGGCCAGCAGGGGAAAGGAAAGATACACCAGGAAGAGAACCATTAAGTCCTTCATCTCTTCTCTGACAACCTCCCTTCTTAACCTGTTCCATTCTTTTTCATTCTCAGTTGCCATGTTGGACTTTCCTCACAAATTGAATTCTGTTTTCCAAATTGGCCAGTGAAAAGATTTTGCCATGCTGAAATCATTCCCAGAGCTAAATCAGGAAACCTGAAGCAGCCAGGCAACCTTACAGCTGGCCAGAATACAGCTTGCAATAAAAGGCACTGTGAATAAGGTGTATTGAAAGTAAATTGGATTCGTGTGAAGGGCCATTTATTCAGAGGGGGGTGGAGGTAGAAGGAGAGGAATTAATGAACATAAGAAATTAAATTAGCTCAGCCAAGCCCTTAAAAAACATACTGAAAAATGCATAACCTGCCGCAAACCTTTTGACAAAACAGAAACCTTTGGGTTTATTTCTGGCCCAAAAGAAGCTCCTGGAAGGAGGTGCTTCTGAGTCAGGTAAGACTAGGCAGAGAGGAGATTCTCACACTGCATTCAGATGGGCAGAAGGCATGATTGGGAAAGTCAGTACGCATAGAGAGATAAGGAGTCTCCAGAACTGATAAAAATATGCAGTTACTGAATCATAGTATACCTGATCAAATTAAACATGATTTTTCATTGTAGCTGTCTCATTTTAATTTGTTAAATTGAAGAGAAATCATGACCTACCATATTCTTGAAAAGTTATTCATCATCATCATTTAAGAACTTAGTGCTTTAAGTAACTATAATATTTTATTATACTTCTGATCTTCCTGTCAAAGAACAGCCAAAGGAAATTTCACTGCAGTTAGAAACAAATATTTTTTGTTGTTATAGAGTACACATTCATATTTTGTGATAGGTATTTTATATTGCATTATTGATATATTTTTCTATTAAAATAATTTGGGGCTGGGCATAGTGGTGCACATCTTTAATCCAAGCCTTTAGATCCAAGCCTTTTAATCCAAGGCAGGTGGATCGCTGTGAGTGCAAGGCTACTCTCAGCTACATAGTGAATTTTACAACAGCTAGGGATATATAGAAAGACCCTTTCCCAAAAATTAAATTGAAATAATCTGGTTATAGAATATATTTCCTTCCTTAAGTGATAATCCAATTTTTATACTAAAACATTTAGTAATAGTAAAACAATGATGGAAGAGAATAGAAATGCTGTTAAATATTGTAAATGCTTTTTCCCCCTCTCAGTCTCTTTCACATTGAGACAGGTTTTCTGTGATCACTAAGTTGACTTTGAACTTGCAGCATTTCGCTGCTGTGATTAAAACTGTGTACCATCACACGTACTAACGACATCATTTTATTTTCACTAAATATTTGTTATCACATAGAAGGCACAATTCAAACCTACATTTTTTTCTTCTAATGTGACCAATATCATAGGATAGTATTCCAAAAGTATTAGTGATAAAGAAGATAGGAATGAGAATTTTGTATTTTAAAATTATTATTTTACATAAAAGACTGAGCACCATTAAGTCTGAGGTTTGTTTAATAGTCTACTCATCCTGTGGTCATGTTATTAGGCACTCAGCACCACTAGAGACAAAAATTGTTACAGTGCTGACCTAAATCTGAATTGTGTAGAGATAAAATTTGCCATTCACATCTTTTACCATCCATTTTTTTCTTGATCTATTTTACTGAGACATAGTCATGTGAAAATCATGATCTTCCAGTCAACAGGCTAAATACATGGTTATGGCCTCATAAAATTATGTGGCCTTTGGATGTGATGGCCATCTTAGTTTATGAATATCACTCTAGGATATTTTCAAGGGCAAAATCACTGACACATTTAAAAAAAAATACCTCTTACTTTGGAAAACTACTTGGTTACTGAGCTACCACGGGCAACATCCGAGCAGAAGTTCTAGGTTATATCCATAGATGGTCCTTGGTTGAGTGTCAGTCTCAGAAAAGACCCTGTGCCCAGATATGTTTGGTCCTTGTAGAGCTCCTATCCTTTCCATATCATACTAACTTCCCTTCTTTCTGATCTCAAGGGCAGGCTGTTTGACACCCCCCCCCCCCGGGGAGGAGCAGTCTGTTAGGCCACAGAGGAGGACTTTGCAGCCAGCCCTGAAGATACCTGATAAAACAGGGTCAGATGAAAGGGGAGGAGGTCCTCCCCTATCAGTGGACTTGGAAAGGAGCAGGGAGGAGACCAGGGAGGGAGTGTGGGGTTGGGGAGGGAATGAGGGAGCGGGATACAGCTGGGACACAGAGTTAACAAAATGTAATAAAAAGAAAAAAATAATAAAAAAATAATAAAAAATAAAAATAAAAAATAAAAAAAATACCCCTGTCCTTGAGTGAGGCATGACTGTGATAGCTCTTGATGAGCCACAGTTCAGGCTCTGAAATTAACAACTAATTTAGTTATGACTTCTAATATTAAGAAAAGTAAACTATTTATCAGAAAGGGATTTCCCCAGGACCACACTAAGCCACAGCAGTGCTGGGGTAAGAAGGAGCTTGGGTTGAAGGACACTTTCTAAGGAGCAGAAGTTAAGCACAATCTCTCTAGCTAGATCATTCTTTGCTGTTCCATGTTTGGAGGATGTCTAGAAGCATCACCGGCCTCAAACTGCCTAGACTTCTCCTCTCCCCCACCCCCAAGCAAAAATGAAAAGCAAAAGTGTCTCCTGACATATCTGGATATCCCAGGAAGTACAAATTACTACCTTTGGAGGAGAGGGTTACTACTGATAATCTGATAATTAAACTGGAAGCATAATCAAGGTGGCCTGGGTTCCCACTAAGAAGTTTAGTGCATAAGGGGGATAGGAGTGGACAGACAGGATGAAGGAGGAGGTGACTGAAAACCAGGAGCATAATGAAGGGCAGCCAGAAGTTTACAAACCCTCTGATCTTTACAGCATGTTGTGCTGTGTTGTGTTGTGCTGTGAGGAAAGGAGTAATAAGGGATGAACAGAAATAAAGGCAGAACTGGGGCATGAAAGAATCTGCACAATGCCTGGTACCATCTAAACTAGGCAGCAATGTGAAGAAATCTAAAATGGGGAATTTGCAGGACCAGGTTTGCACTTGAGATGATGGTATAGGTCTTGTGTCATCAAAAGTGTCCTCTGTAATCACCACAAACATCAAACACCTAACCCAGAAAAAGATGGACAGAAGTCCATTTCCCAGTGAATTAACAGGGAGATGGGATTTGAATGTCTATGAAAGGAGGGCTGTGGTGGTTTGATTATGAAATGTTCTCCATAGGCTCAGGTATTTGAACACCGAGTCCTCAGTTAGTGGCACTGTTTGAGAAGGTTATAGTCTTTAAGAGGTGCAGCCTTGCCAGAAAATGTACTTCACCGGAGGTGAATTTTGGGGGCTTATAGCCTCACCTCACTTCTAGTTTGCCTGTGTTCTCCCTGCACATCTGCAGCTGAAGATATGATGGCTCAGTTTCCTATCCCAGCTACCTGCTGCCATGCCTTCCCTTGCCAATATATAATTTTTCTATAATATTCTCAGTTTAGAACAGTATTATCACCACAGCATAAACTACTCCACAATATTTTTAGGTTTTACAGGTATGATTAAAATGTTGAGAGTGAAAGTGCAAAAACTGACTAAATGGCAATCGCAGTTTTCAGAATAGAGTGAAAAAAGAAGTAATCTTTTTTTTTTTAAAGGAATATCAGCATAAAAAAATGGAAGTTTTGGGAAAAAACTTTTGACTACTCAAACATCAATGGAAAACTGAAACATATAAAATGTACCTGTAAGTGAATAAATTATTTTTATAATTGCAATAAGTATGTAAGTGTTGACTTCTAATTTTTTTTGCTTTTTTTATTTTATTAATTACACTTTATTCATTTTGTATCCCCCATAAGCCCCTCCCTCCTCCCCTCTCGATCCCACCCTCCCTCCCCTTTCTGCATGCATGTCAAGGCAGATGCTGAGCCTGATTGACAACTGATGGGCAGAGTGAATTCTAATTTTTAATGACTGCATCTTACCCAAATCTCTCCTCTAACAATTATATAGGGTCAGTTTGGGTTGACTGCTATGAAATTTGTTTTCATAAAACACAAAACTTCCCATGACCACCAGCTAAAAACTCCTTTGTGGATCTGACTTTACATGTTTGATGCTATTTCCTGAAATAAATAATTACAGGATTTCAGAATTTCAGTGATAAAATCACTAGAATCAGACAGCTTTTCAGCCTTAATGGTTGTTCTGAAGAGAACTAACTCAAGAAGAGGTAGGAAAGTCCTAGGTGAATGTAATTAAAACTTTTGGTGGGCCCTCTTCATCTGTCTCTGAAGGACACACGACAGGCAGCAAAATTACAGCGAAGCCTTTCTTCTAGATACCTGCTGTATAGACTAATGATGTACCCAGTGAACCTGGCATCTTTAGAGCTGTAAGGTGGTTTAGTGGTACCAGGGCTGAAAGCCACATGTCCGATGACCAGTCCACTGCTCACTTGGAAAGGGCCCAACATTTTTTCTATGGAATAGACAAAAGAGTGGCGTCTATCTACCATCTGTGAAGGACAGTGGGCTCCAAGTCTCCTGACCCTTATAGTCCAGTATAGAAGAAAGATTTAAAAGGACAGATTGCCAGTGTTCTGTCTATTGTAAATACATAACTGGACACACAGAAATTTGAAAATGATGTATCTATCAATTATGTTTGGGGATCAGAATAATGTCTTCAAATAATAACACCAAAGAAGAGGCTGCTGTGGAAATCAAACCCATTGTCTATATTATGTGAAGAAACTTGACACCAGTCTGTGCTGTAGCATGCCAGTTAGGGTGCTGGACACACAGGACAGATATAGCTTCTAGTCCAGCGTATCTGATACAGTGGATGAGAAATATCAAGACTTATGCAAATAATGGGCCAATTACAACGGGGATGGACACCATGAAAGAAAAGACCTGAGAGAATGTACTCAGAAGCGTATTGTGAACCTTCACACCCCTCACAAGGGCTCCTGTCCCAAAGAGTGGAAGGGGATGGAAGCACTAAATTAGAAGGAAAGCTCCCTTGTTTCTTCTTTGACTTTCCCTGTCTTGCTCAGCTCTTCTACCCAACTAATTTGTACAGTGGTCAGTAAATAGGCCAGGCACACAGTGAAGAGCCACTGGTGATGTTTTCATTCTCTAGGCTGTAGATTTACTTAGTGTGTTGTGTGAGATTTACATAATAACGATGCTTTCTGCTTCTTGAGTGGTTTGGTTCAATACAGATGTGGTGGCATACTTGATAGCATCTAACTTTATGATTAGGAGAGAACTTAAAAAATAACACCACACATTCTGGCTACATGGGGAGGAAGTATAGCAAACCATGGTTCCAATGCTCAAGTTAAATAAATAAAGGTGATCCCCAAGGTAAAGGAATAGCCTCACTAAAAAGGCAAGCAGGTCACCAGGAAGCATGCTTAAGCTACACTGAACCATGAGAGAAATGGCCATTTCAGGAAATGATGGAAGAAAACAGAACTTTAATAAGTTTACTATAAAAAATATTACATTTCAAAGGCCAGACACAATCTCCTCAAACTTCAGTAGAACTGCAGCTCACACTGCTCTGTAAGCTTGACTTCAACCTGTTAAAGACACCATCAGTTCTAACTGGCAGTGAAGAAGGGACAAGAGAAAAGTTACTCCTCTAAAGCCACGAGGAAACCCAAGTCAGGTGTTCTATGATCTGTCACAGAAAGGGGCTCTGACCCACCCACACATTTGTAACTGGGATTATATCACTCTATTCTCTACACATAGTGTCATTTTCCTAGAAAGCAGAGCTTTGAGGAACAGAGAGCCATATTGGGCCAAAAAAGTTTTGAAAGGCCTATTCAACACCCAGGTCCACGGGCCCAGTAAATAAAGAGAAAGTCTGAAGGACTGGGGAGTCTCCTCAGGGTTCCAACACTAGGTAGATGGTCACCCAAGAACAGACAGTTCTTAGGCAGACACTGAAATTTTTAACAGTGACTCTTGTGAAAAGTCTATAACAAACACCATAAAAATATTCTGTGAGGGAAAATATAGCTGATATTCTAGTATAAAACTTATAGTGGCCATCATGTACCTTAATATATATCTCCTCTATTTTAAGAAGTAGGTATTATTATTATTAGTGTACTGTAAAGAACCCATCTTGATAAACATGTCAAGTTTCATAAATCATTAAGTTTCTAAATTGTCATATTGAGCTATGATACAAATAGGAAGACAGTCATATCATGAGCAAATGATGATGCATTTTCAGAATCTAAGCATAAGGTTTAAGAACAACTTCTACTAATTTTTTCAGCTAATATGATGAGAAGGGAATTTGGAATAGTAGAAGGAAACAATGAAGGGCCAAGAGGACAAAGGGCTCTTTTCTCAGTCCTGGCTTTATAACTAAACAAATCTTTACTTCTTTTGGTCTTTATTTCCATATGTCACCACAGTAGAAGTTTCTAGTTATACTCCTAAAATGTTATACCGTGAAAATGAAAATGTGGGATGTCATCTGCAGAGAGCTTTACTTACTTACTGTAATGCTAACTAGTCAAGTCATGGCTTTGAACATTACTGCCAACAAAAGTGTTTCTTCAGTAAAGACCAAAAAGAGAAATAAGGGCTGGGAAATGGATCAACAGGTAAGGGCACTTACCATGTAAGCATGAAGACTAGAGTTCAAATCCCCAGCACCCGTGCAAAAGCCACACATGGCTGTGAACACTTGTAACCCCAGCACTGGGGGACAAAGACAGGTAGATACTGAGTGCTCACTGGACAGCCAGCTTAGAGAGAGACCCTGCCTCAAGTGAATAAGACAGACAGGGGTGGAGAAAGATGCACTGTCCTCTCTGGCCTCTGCATATATACTCACATACATAAAAATAGAAAAATAAGAAACACATCAGTAGCAAAGTCAAAGTGCTTTCCTATTGTGCCAAGTGACAGATGTAGGATCCTGCTTCTGGGTCCCCCAACCGCAGCTCCTGAGGACGAACAGGGCTGGAGTCACCACAAACCCCAAGATTCCAGGCTATAAAAAGCCATTAAAAAGTAATTAATATATATCTCTTTTCTGAGCTAATGGACTTCATCTGATTTTGACTTTAACAAACCTTTAAAATAGCCTTTTCTTATTTTTAGCATATAGTTGTGTGTGTCTGTGTGTTAACGCTTATTAAAGCTACACCAAGGTTGGTAAACTCAATTTTTCACCTAACTATGATTACAAAACATGAAAAAAAAAAAGAGTATATAATGAAAAGATAATTCTAGGAACCATGCCACTATTTCCTTCAGATCAGCTGAGGATTATTATGAGAGTTTACTCAGCTTAAAAGCCAACCAAATGAAAGAGCTAACATTTCTTCCAAAATACTTTATAGACTATAAATTCTGTTCCTTTTTTAAATGGATGTCAGGGACATCTGTGGTGCCTCAGTATGCTCACACAATGACACACAAAACCATCCCTTACTAGCTGAAAAGAATACATGTCTACCTTTGCCCATCCCATCCTGTGCATTTTAAATGCCACAGGGACACACAAAGCATACCCTCTGGCTCTAGAGGAACCAGCTGGGCTAGCAGACTCAGGAACAACTAAGAGATTAGTCTTGCTGCTAAGTCCAAATGCACACAAAGGTGAAGTGAGAAAAGAGCATTGTGGTACTGGGGAGCTTTGGCTAAGGGTAAATTTTTTTTTTAATGTAGAACTATCCCCCAAAAGGAAATACAAAAGAATAATCAAATGAGTGAGACTATCTGAAAAATACACCAAATCCTTTGCAATTTTCCCAGTGAAAAGTGGCTCTAAGTTCTAGAAGTGTAGAATTAAAATCCATATATTGAATAGAGAACAAGCAAGGGCATTTAAAACACGCAAAACGGACAGCTTATTTCTCTAAATTTCCTGACTTCTAAGATACAGCTTTTCAACTTCACTTAAATTAAAACATAGATTAAAAGACACTGATAAGTATATGATATTTATTGACCTAGCAATAAAGCATGAAATGGTAATATTCTGAAAGTATTAATATCTAGACTAAAGGAAATGCACATTTATAGTAAATTGTTTTTTTTGCTTGATAACAAACTAAAATAATAACCTTGAAAAAAGACTTTAGAAAAAAATATTATGCTTTCAGAGCCTTAATCTCAAATGATCAACCAATTTTCAGTAATCAGAAGAGGAATATGTAGAATATTTGGAAGAGCGCTGAAATTGCTGTCTCTGACTCAGCCTCAGCGACTACCTGAGACAAAACCCACTGAGATGCTGTATGTGGCCACCTATGACTAATAAAGTCCAAACGACTAACAAATTCTTACACAACAGCCTTCACAGCACTTAAAATCATTTCTGTAGCTTAAACGTCAGTGTAACATCATGAGCAGATCTTATCTTAGGATAAGTTGAATTTCCACTGTCAAAGATTAATGTTGACATAGATATGCTGTATAAAATTATAATTTCTTGTCACAAAGAATCTCCTTTCTTCTATGAAACCATTTGGCAAAATCACTTGATTTACTGATCAGTTGTTATCTATAGTTTCTAAGAGGTAATCTCAAATGTTCAGTAAGTGTACACATCACCACAGAAATACTGTTGATCTTTGCTGCATTCCTTACTTTTGAATCAAATTCTAAGCAACAGTGGTAAGTTTTAAGTTTAAGGCCACACAATAGCATAAGTAGTACATATGGTTTTAAATAAATGATTTTTTTCATTTCTGTTACAATGCAGTTCTGTGTATATATGGAGAAATGGCTCAGACTGTATATATATTTTCATTTTATTCATCCAATAGGAACTTAATGAAGTGCTTTATGGATGGTTATGTGGACTGACATAGGCCTGGGAAGAACTGGGAGAAAGTAACTGAATCTTCCCTTATCAAAGTGAGCTTCCTGTGAAAACAACATAGAAACAAATGAAAAAAGCTTAATTCACAGGGTGTCCTCTGTTAATATAATGGACATCACAGCAAATCACACATCAATCTCAGAACATCAGTTTTATAGCAATGAAATATTTGGTTCCTATTCTTTCGTCTCCTTGCTTAAAACAGGATTTCCGATTTATTATACTCTTCCCCGGTTAAGCACAAAGTGTTTATAGCCCAAAAGTTTTATTTATTATTTATTTATTTTGCTTCATTGGAAAATCCTATGTTCTGCATACTAGATAAAATCCTCCAAATGCGCTGATGGGTGCCTCCCAGTCCTGAATGCCTTTCTATCTTCCTCCTCCATGTTCTTGGGTGGGCAGGAACCAGGGAGACATGGCCACCAGGCAGCCGGCTGCTCTGCTGCAGCACATCTGGGCTTTATATCAGGCCTTTAATTAATCCTCAGTGAAAGCCACAGTATGACATTTTGACTGGGCAGGCTCCAGCTCTGGACAGGTCTTGATTTATTACGACTGAGTCTCAACCAACTTTGATTTATTTCAGCTTTGGGGAGGAGGGTAGGCTCAGAACAGAAAAGCGCTGTTGATTGTTGAGCACGTGATGTCAGGACAAGACCTCCAGACTTCCTACGGCTATAGGGCACTAAGGGTGGAGGAATATGGCCTTAGAGAAAGGTGTTCTTAAAAACCTAAGATAACATGAACATGCACAAAGTAGGAAAACTGTAATCAATGGGGAGAAAATAATGGTCCCTGAAATTGCTGGCTGACAGGTACAGTAGAGGATGCACACCATCACTCTAGAAAAGGGCTGCCCTGAAGTGAGCATAAATCAGAACCCTTATTTGCATTCTGTACGGCTGGGTGGCCCCTCCTTGCTGAGAATTGGAGAGATGTGAAACTCCCATTTGCCATCATCAGGAAAACCAAGGCTTCTTGCTTTTTTACCTCAGATACCCTTTCCTCATGCAGTCAGCATAAGTCAAAAGAAGACAGGGTTATTTGATTAAACAAACACAAAAAAATTAATGGACTTAGAAAATTCTGTCCAGGACAATTTTCTAGCTGAGGCTTTGACAATGACCTGTGCCCACTGCCTGCCCTATCCTTGACCAGCGCCTACTGGAGAACAGTGTGAAAAATCTTTAGAAGCAAAGTTAAGTTCCCTCAAAGTGAGAGAATGGTTGAAACAATGGGATATAAGAGAAAAGGGGAAGTTGATGAAGGATAGAGCGACAGAGGAAATGAAGAATGCATCATGGCTCACAGCATAAAGGAAAGCAGCATACATAAGTCCTCCCATGGGTACCACAAGTGTCCTAAATAGTTTATTTAACCAAAATGAGCCTTTGATTCTTCAGGAACAAAGTGGAGATCAAATGCTATTCCGCAGGGAAAACCTGTACGGCCCTTTGTACCTTTCACACAGCTAGTGCTGCTAGGCTGTCACTTAGGAGGGAGGACCTGAAGGTGCCCATGTATCTGATGTGGTGCCAATACACACCCTGAGCTATGGGTGCTGCAAAACTGTTGGAGGTTACATTTCTGTACAGTGTGTGAAGGTTGTCCTTGTGTTGTTCAAATGCTGATTTCTGTACAGGCAGAGAGCTGAGTACTTGCTGGATTTTGGTACTGTTATTCTTATAGCTCATCACCTGTCTCAGTATTTTCTAAACATACACCTTCCTCACTCTCTGACTGGCTTAATAAAAAGCTAATGACCAGTATCCCCCAGCTAGAAAATGGGACATTATACAAAATTATATACCTTTCATATATATCTAAAATTATGTTTCTATGAGAGCATACTTTAATTAGCATCTTTCATCCAGTGATATAAACAAAATTAGATGTTAGCTTTCAATAGCCCAGAATAACTGGTGAAAGTTGTGGAGGTGGATGAGGGGGGATGGTATCAGGCTATATAAATTCTTTGTCACTCAGGAAATGTACAATGTTAGAACATAAAAATATACTCTGTCGCACAGAGTACTACATTCTGCAATAGGTATTTTAAAATATTAATTTTATAGTGGCTACATGGATAGGGTATCTCTTAGGATGAAATCATATTCTTGAACTATGAATCTAAAATTACACAGAAGTCTAGTGCCTAACTTGAAGAGGGTAAACTCAAAGTACTTTTTTTTGAGGTAGAAAGAGTGGCAGCAGAAAGCTGAGTACCCCAAATCCCACTGGAGGGGCATTCCTCACTAGAGCACACAAGCAGCTGGCATCAGCCCATAGAATCAATGACACCTCCATATTTATAGTTCAAGAAGAGAGTAGACACCGAAATGGAAGATTAAGGTTCCATGTAGAAATAATTTGTGGAAGCATATGCTTCCTCATTCACCTATAAAATCAAAAAACAAAACAAACCAAGCCAAACAAAACAAAACAAAAACAAAAAACAAAACCACAATGAATTAACCACATGATGCAGTTGATACCTGCTGGGAAATATGACAGTGTTAATTTAGAACAGTTAAGTATTTAATTAAAAACATTGCTACAGAAAAGGTGGTTTAATGATTTCAAGGAAAACAAAGAAGGCATTTGCTTCCCATATGAGAGGCCTCGAATTTCTTCTCCAGGATTCCCACCTCCATCCCACCCCAAAAAAGAAAAAAAAATCTCTGGAAATCAACTGTTATAAATTATAACAAGGAACTTTCTTTAGCTCCATTTCCTAGAAATGGCTTACAACCCTTCTGTGTTGCATGTAGCTGATATGACTTATTCTGTATTTTAGTCATCAAAACACCTCTCTAAAGTGGTCCATAGCCACTTTAGTCCATAGTCAGAGGTAAAAGGAAGACTGGGACAACTTTTTAAGCAAAGAAATTAGCAAGAACTGCACAGCTGTACTTAATGTGGGCCATAGACAGGACCACAGGAGAGTGGCATTTCTAAAAAGAATCATCCCTAGAAGCATGCTAACATCTCCAGAGAACAGCAGACAAAACTTGAGGTATTCTATCTTTGGACCATTAGCACAGGATGCTGAGTCAGACTACCTTCCCGAACACCTACAACTAAAAAGAAATGCTCAAATAAAAACTGGCATATTAAGTGTACCCTCTGGGTTTGAAGAATGTTTCCCATCCCAAAATAAAAATGTAAGAGACAAAGAGACAGAAGTGGTTACTTAGCTGATAACTATATTTTATATCCTGGTCTGTGTTATAGCTGGGAAATGGCAGAGTAAACAGACCTTTCTATTTTAATTCCCCCTTCCAGTTCTTTTCTCCTCTTTAAAAAAATATGGACTCTGTCAGAAGAATGAACAGAAATCATGAGCGCATGATATGCCTTGTGTGCCACACTGGCTTATTTTCAAGGAAAAAAGAATTTAGCCAAAGAGTAGGTTGCCACATGCATATAATAATGGTATGCACCATTCTGAACTGAACCATTAAAGGACTTAAATGTTCCTCATTAACTTTTATTAGCCTCAATTTTTACTTTCTTCCTCCCTGTTAAAATTAAATCTGAGCGCCCTCTCCAACACTGCTCACCTCTAAGCAGCACTAAGATTGAATGGGATCTTCACGGGATCACAGACTAGTCAGGCTGCAAAAGAAGTGGTACTTCAGATAACTGGATTTTTAGATACAGAATTTATTTTAAAGCCCCCAGCCCCTAGCACCTTCTCTAAAATGTGCAAGTCTAAGGTAATACTGAAAAATTTTAAGCACCATCCTGGGTAGAATCAGAGCTTTTGAAGTCTATCATTTTGGCACTTGCCATTTCTATTGTTAAAAGCAAGGGTTTACTTAAAGGTTGTGGAAAGTCTCCATGTTTTTATAATTTTTATTTTTTTATATTAATCACAGGTTATTTACTTTGTATCCCAGCCGTAGCCCCCTCTCTCATTCTCTCCCAATCCCAGCTTCCTCTCTTCATCTCCTCCCTGCCCCTTTCTAAGTCCACTGATGAGGGAGGTCCTCCTCCCCTTCCATCTGACCCTAGCTTACCAGGTATCTTCAGGACTGGCTGCAATGTCCTCCTCTGTGGCCTGGCAAGAAAGGTCTCCATTTTGTAGGTCTTCCTATGTGACAGGCACTAGGCAAACACTATCCATTCATTGTCTTGTCCAGCTTTCAGTACAACCAGTAGTAAAACATACTCTTCACTGGGGATTTAGCTTGTAGGTATAACACATGGTCTGGTGTGCTCAAGATCCTGGGTTCCATTCCCAGCAACAACAACAAAACCCCAAATCTTCCCACCCAATACTGATCCAACTGTGAACTCTACAGTGTGTTTTTATGAACCAGGGAAGGAGGGAGGAAAAGAAAAAAAAAACTCTTTGATGTTTGTTTCTAAAACAAATATGCTACATTAAAATATAGTATTTCCTAAAATGGGAAAAAGTGGTCAGAAAAAATTCAATTTCTGTAGAACATCACAACATAAAATTACAGACTACTAAACTGTGGTTGCATGTTTTTATTTTTTGTTATTCTAGCCTTTCGTGTCAATGGACCTAGTTCTGCTCTAGTACTCACATCAGATAGCTTATAATAACCTATAACTCCAGCTCCTGAATAGAACAGTGTACTTCTTTTTGAAAAGACAGTATTCTAGCTACAGGGGACAAAAAACCAGAATACTATGTGAAGAATGACAAGGTGCAATCTTCCCCCTTGGAAACCTCAGACTTTAAAGAAGCCTGCAGACTAGTGTGAATTCCCATCATTGAAGCTGAGCTGCAAGACCACCAGTATAACACCACCTCTCAGAAAGCCGCAGGGTAGCCTTGCAAGAGTACACAGGGCAGCAGAGAAACAGGAAACGAAGCCAGATGGTTCTGCTGAGAGAGCATTTTTTTTCCTGTATAAATCTAAAAAAGAACTAATAGGTCATGTGCAAAAATGCAGAGAGAGTAAAATAGAAATCTAGCAGGAGATGTATGTATATGAAACACAATTGGTTTTGCTTTCTGTTCCAATCTATACTAGTAAATACATATTAAGAGAAGTTATACAGTAGATTGATCCCATAGGTTTGTGGGGTTTTTGACAGGAAAAGGCTACTAAGGATGCTATGGGAGTACTGCTGCAATTGATTGAAGTTAATGGCACTGAGCATGCGCAAACTGTCCTGAAAACATTTTTAGGTGAACATTTAAAGATTTATTTTTATTATTTTAAATTAAATGCATGTGTCTGTCTGTGAGCATATGCTCATGGGTGCAGGTGCCCTCTAGTCTAGAAAACTATTGAATCTCCAGGAACTGAAGTTGTAGGTGGTTCTAAGCTAGCTGATGTGAGTGCTGAGGACTGAACGTGGATCCTCTGCAAAAGCAGTAAGCACTCTTCACTGCTGAGCCAACTCCCCAGCCCTCCTCCTTTTAATTTTTTTTCTTTTTTAATCTT
Source organism: Psammomys obesus (assembly GCF_907164565.1). Lineage (NCBI taxonomy): Eukaryota > Metazoa > Chordata > Mammalia > Rodentia > Muridae > Psammomys > Psammomys obesus. The sequence continues at coordinate 4,698,716 of NW_026594462.1, forward strand.
TAAAAATGATGTGCTAGTGTGTGATACAGTGTGTGGGTATGTGCACATGTGTGCTGGTGTCTCCACAGGCCAGAGGCATCGGATTTCCTGAAGCTGGAGTTACAAATGAAGCTGTTGGACATGGATACTGGAAATTAAAATGCTTGAGTCTTCTGCAAGGTGAACCTTTAAATGTAGTCTGATTACCTACAGTGTGTACTCTGGCTTTTTACACGCCATGTAAAATATGATTATTCTCAACTCCATAAAATCTACAGGCAGGATGATGCTTGACACAGAAATCTAATCAGGTTTCTTGGGAGGAAAATCACATGTGCAAGGATTCCCTAATCCATTTCTGTGCCATACAAAGCACTTGAACTTGAGCAAGTATCTTCTAGGGCACCTGGCTCTGTATGGACAAACTCCATGTATCTCTTGGAAATCACTCATCCCATCTGTTCAGTTAGAATCTGGGGAGCACAACACCTGGATGCTTCGATGCTCCTACAGATTGGCATGAGACATACATGTGGCTAATGAAATTCTTGAATAGGCAGTTGGAGCTCCATGTTGTTCTTTGCCCCATCCATAGCTACATCTGACTTCTTGGCCTAGATGGAAGGGGCATAGTACAAGAATTACTGTCTTTCTGGAATCACAGAAGTCTTGGAATGATCCCAAACACCCTGACCTGTCATTTGTGAGCCATGTGCTGGCCACTAACTAGCCAACCCTTGGTCTTCAGTCATGCCTCTATTCACTTATGAAACAATTTTGACAACCAGTCTGAATGGCCACTAGGACCATCAGATTGTGAAAATATTTTTATTGCAAACCAATAGTGGATCTAAATAATAAAATCTTTACTGTCAGCAGAGGAGGCTGAGAGACAATATGCAAAGCTTCTTCATTGTCTGAGTTGGACAAACCCCGAAGGCTGATCTGGTAGGGGTTTGCTGACTCAACTGGGTAGTCATTAATAAATGAACAGAGTACGTACTATTGGGATACTGGGGAGATACAAATGAATGTTAGCCAGGGAATCAATGAGGAAACAGGGAGTTCTTTGGGTAAGTTAGGAGAGCAAGAAGAAAAGAGGTCTGTCCCCAAGAAATATCTTTAAGAGGTAGCTCAGGGCTGACCCTGAAACATGCCAGAACCTTAAAAAAAAACAAAACAAAACAAACAAACAAACAAAAAAAAAAAACAGCAGTAGTAGGGCACAGTGAGAGGCCAGTCAATCCATGGAGCCCATGTGCACAGCCACACACATGGAAGCAGAAAGGCTGGGGTAGCTGATAGAGCTCCAAACAAGAATGGTGGTCCTGGCCAAGAACCCAGAATGTCATTAATGCATCTGTGTCTTTGAAAGATGCCATGGCAGCGGGTGTGAGAACACACCCACGTAGAGGGCAGGCAGCATTCGGTGAGCTCTGTTTGTAATGTAAAGAAGGGGGCCTGCCTAGGGACTTATGTTCCATGTCTTAGTTTTGGTCTTGAATGGAAAGAAGAACAGACTCTTACTAGACTTTTGTGAAAATAAAATGGTAAAGTACTTTAAGTAATTTACACAGTGAACAGTAATCAGTAAGATTTTCAAGGTCATGAAAAGTTTGGGCAAATATTTTAACAATGCTATTTCAGATCTGGAAAAGGTGTTTTCTCTTCTCCCCGAAACACACCCTGGACCTGAGGAAGGAACCCAGGGCATTAAGCATGCCAGGTGAGCTCTCTACCACTGAGCTAAATCTCGAACGCCAAAAGATGTTTTCTTAAGAGCAAAGACAATAAGAACTAAAATTGTTCACCAATGCAGGAGTGGGAAGAACTCTATTGTTCAGAAATGGCTGCCCAACTACTATGGCTGTACTGAAAACCTCAGGGTCTTGTAGGTGTGAAATCTGTCAGAAAAGATTTTTTTTAGTTGCCTATTAACAATCGAAGTCTAACTTACATAGTTTAGCCTTTTATTCTCATGTGTATTTTTTTCCATTCTGCATGGAAAGCATAGCTGTAGGTGAAACAATTGAGTACCTGTATATAATATAATGCTTTGCATGCTGCTTATGGCTTGCTGATGCACAATGGTATGAAATAAGACAGCTTACATTTAAATCACTATCAGCCCTGTAAAGATAACTGCTTGTAGCGCAGGCCCCAATCTGAGAGAGGGAAGGAAAATCAAGAAAAGAAAGGAATGAAAGAAGAGAAAATAACTGAGAAGAGAAAGAAAGGACAAAGTTGTTAAGGACAGAAAGTCAGGGTTTAGAGAATCAGGAGAGATCCCAATGAAGTATCTAAGTCACTGCTTTCTTTGGGCCTCGCTAGACGTATTCTAAGATCCTAGGGTCCTATGCCATATACACTTAAGCAAGCAAACCTGTAATTCATCAGGGATAATTGCAATAGATGACTCACCAGCACAAACCAGTCAAGGATGCTGTTTCCCAAAGGCCCTGACAGATAGTCAACCACAATGAAACTTTCAGCTCCACTGACAAAAGGCAATGGAATTTAAAGCACCCTGCCCTTCTTAAATCTTCCTCAGTTTTTTGTTTTGTTTTGTTTTGTTTTTTAAAGATAAGGATCAAATGAAAAGTGTTCTGTAAAACTTGTATTTCCAGTACAGAGGTGATATCTCCTCAAATTACACGATTGTACAACTATTAAGTTAATACTGAAGAAGAAGCGTGCTGTTTAGAATGTAGGACTTTGCCTTTTAACTGCTTCAAACAATTTACAGTGGTTCTCATTCCACTTCTCATATTGGAGTTGGATAAGGGGAGAATTTAGAAAGGTCAGTGACATAACTGGAGATTTAAGGAATTATTATATTATTTGTAATACATAGTGAAAAGTACAACACTGCAATGGTCACCATTCGGTCAGTGAAGTATGTTGGAGACATGGTTAAGTGATTAAGAGCAGCTGCTGCTCTTGCAAAGGACTCAGGTTCAGCTCCCAGCAACCAAATGGCAGCTCACAACATCTGTAACTGGAGTTCTAGGAGAGCTGATGTCTCTTCTGCCCATTACTGGCACCAAAAACACATGGTGTACACATCCATGCGTGTAAACACCCACACATCTACAAATACATGAATATTTAAAATTAGTGAAAAGAGATGTTGAAATGCTACAAAGATAGCCCAGACAGTAAAACCAGACCCAGAAAGCAAGAACTAAAGGGTCAGCAGTGACTAGGCTGATCCTCTGCTCAGGCACTAAACAAGGACTTCGGGGAACCAGGGGCAGCTTCTTACAATGCCAACCTTTTCTTATGGTTTTCTTACCCAGGGTCAAGTTTCTTGGGAGAAATCAAATGTAAAAATGTAAATCAAAAAATATTAAAAGCCAGGAGTATAATATTCTTTCTAGGTTTAAGAAAAGATCTGATGAGAACTTCCTATATTTATGTTCAAACTTGAATTAAAGATATAGTTACAATCAGCAAGTAATTATATATATATGTGTGTGTGTGTGTATGGATATATATATATATATATATATATATATATATATATATATATATAT
>NW_026594462.1:4702240-4734740 GCF_907164565.1 Psammomys obesus
ATATATATATATATATATATATATATATATATATATATATATATATGACATATGTGAAGAAAAGAGAAAAGAACCATGAAACTACTGGGATCCTAATGTTTTCCTTTTCCTGGTACATAGGAGGCATGTATTACCATGCCATGTGCTTGGTGGCAGGAGGTGGAAGGCTACAGTCATCTGCCTGGAATGCCTCCTGTCCCCTCCAACACAGGTACCCAGCCACCATCATTATGTTCTATGAGTCAGAGGCTTCGTGACACACTGAGGAACTGGGACTTGCCTTTTCAACATGTAGGAGACAACAGCAGAAAATAAAGTCACACCCACCAAAACCTCATCCAATACTGCATTGCGCCCTCTTTTCTTCTTGTACAATCTGCTTTATTTTAACCTCCTGTGACGTGAGTCTGAATGGGAAACTTTAAAGTTACATGCACATAGCTCTAAGTTCCAGTGCACACTCAAGGACAGCAAAGCCGTGGCTTCCTTCCCAAGCACCTCATACATGAAGAATCTGTACCCAATAAGTTGTGTATATTTAAAAACAAAGACCCTCATTAGAAGGTAACCTGCTCCCAAATTTTGTGTTAGAGGTAATAAAAGATGAGAAGAGAAGAAATACAAAAGTCTAAAGATTTTCTATAACAATAGCACCTACAGAGGAACTCCCCAGTAAGTGAGATTCCTGGAAGCTGTGCTAGCCTATCAATAATGAGGTTTCTAAACTGCCCCATGCCACATTACCAGACACATGAGGCAATGGGCTTCATAAGTAAGTGCTAGCTTTGTGATTTTAATTTTTTTCTGTAAAACAGGGCCAATATATATTGCGTTTTTATATTTTTTTCTGTTAACTCAGATACCATCTTAAAAATAAGAATAAAGTTTAATAGTTGGATCTAAATTCTAATTTCCTGTTGTTAGAAGAAGCTGGCATAGCATAACCATATGGATTTGCTTGCATTTTCTTTATAGCAGGTCCTAGAACACATTTTGCTGAAATCCTGGAAACCCTTCCTACAACAACAAAAATATGTAAATTATGTTCAGTGAGTGGGAAACGCCTTAGGGTAAGAAAATATCTACAATAACACACATCTTATATGTATATCTCATTTTTATAAAAATTTAAAAGGGTGCCAATTTACAAAGAAATGGTCACATTTTTACGTGCACTTGTTCCGTACTAGGCAAGTTGGCTATCATGATATGATTCAAAATAAAGATCAGAAAGATCCAGGCCCTACCTTAAGGCTTCACTAAGACATAGTCTGAAACATAGTGCCAAGCCTATGGAAGACCATTGTGATCTGAAGCAAACCTTTAGGGAGAATCCATATCCATCTTCTTCTGTCTATGCATAATTGGGCATGCATATGGTTAAACCAGATTCAATATGCAGAAAGGATGTGCACAGTAGGCAAATGTCTACATGATGTACTCCTGCCAGTCCACACAGGAAACCACTTGAATTGTGTCCTTAGTAGCAATTACTTTCTCTTGAAAAAAAAAAAATGCCCCAAACAATAATCAGGGTCTTCACTCTTGTTGCCCTGGCCTCTTGCAGTATAGTCTGACATGCATTCTACAGCTTTGTTTTGAATAATATCTCCTTGTTATTTTGCAATCTGTGTGAGCCTTTACTGGAATTTTGTGAGAGCATTTATTTCAGTTCATTAAAGGACAGTCCAGCAAACCTGGAAATCTTGCCCAGACCCCAACCACGAGTAACAATGTAGTTGCTAGGATTCCACTGAAAAGAATAAGCAGAAAAAACAGTTCTTAGTATGGTGTAAATAGGAGCAGAAAATAAAATATTTCTTTACTTAAGGGAATGTTCACCTTAGACCATTTTGGTTTGTGGGTTTGGATAAAAAGGCACAATTAACTGTTTGTATTAAAGGGTCCCCTGAGGCCAAGCCCAGGGACCTGGGCCCAGCGTGGGCACTCTAGTGGTCCAGAAAGCAACAGGGCAGAACCCCCGCCTCTTTGCCAGGTTCCATGAGGACACACCATGCAATTTAGGTAAATGATTTCCTGCAATAAAGGTGACCCTGAGTAGGATAAAGCCAAACTATGCCTGACAATGAATTTAAAACAGGGATTTTGCCTTTTTTCTTTTCTTTTCTTTTCTTTTTTTTTTTTTTTTTTTGTGACGGGGGTCAGAGAAAGAAAGTGAATAAGGGGTAGGAATAAGAAAAGGAAAATGAAAGAGGAGAAGAAAAGCTTAGAGAAACATTTACAATAGTCGTGTGTATACAGTTCACGAATATAAAAGACAGTATTGATTGAAAATACATTCTTCCCCTTCCTGAATGCATGGTGTAAAAGTGAAGCAATAAATGCGAATATTGAGTTATTTTCATCTGTGAGTTTAGGTGGTATCATATGCGATGAGGATACTCTATATACACTGGAAAAATAATTTTGCTATTAAAATTAGAGAGCTTTCACTCGTTCGTGGGAGGAAGTAGACATGAGGTGAGCAAGGCTGGAAGGGGATACCTAGAAGTGAGGTGGAAGGCAGGTGGATGGGAAGAGGAGGTGGATAAATTTCCTGTATACAGGGGATGTGGCTGTATCATCTGTGTGTGGAAAAAACTTTTAACACTCTTCCTGAAGATTAATCTTGGGGACTAGAGTGACAGTCTTCTTCAGTATGCCACGTCAGGCCCATGTATAATGGTTGAAAATTTGTCTCATCAATGGGAGTGGCTAGTGGGCAGAGGACAAGTGACACGGCTAACTGCTACTCATAAGAACCATAAATGCCATTTACATTTTTCAACCCACATCCATGGGCTTTATGCCTATAGAAGCTGCAACTCCATTCTATGTGCTTTTCTATCCCCTTAAATCTACATTCAAATGTGTATTTTAAAAACAGTATGTAACTCAGACACATACTTCAAGAACTGCTTTTAAATTTTTTAATGCATCTGTATTTGCACATATATTATGTTTGGTATATGTGTATGCATGTTCAAATGTGTCTGCAGATGTGTGCAGATGCATGTGGAGGCCAGATTGATATCAGGTATTTAATTCAACAGCTGGGATTACAGACAGGTGTCAATCCTGCCCAGCTTTTATGTGGATGCTAGGGTTATGAATTCTGGTTCTCATACTTGCATAGCAATCACTTTATCAACTGAGACATATTCTGAATTCTGGTTTTTAAATATATTGTCACGTACTTAATTTTATATGTTTAAAATCAGACTAAGTATGTGATCTAAAATGCACTTACCCTCATAGTCCCATGGTAAATAAATAATTCATATGAGAAATACAGACAGGAGCCAGGAGTGTTGGTGCATGCTTTTTTTAATCACAGCACTCAGAGAGGCAGAAGCAGGGAAATCATTGTGAGTTCAAAGCCAGCCTGGCCTACAAAGGGAGTCCAAGACAGCCAAGGCTACACAGAGAAACTCTGCATCAAAATAAACAAAGAAAGAAAGAAAAGAAAAGAGAGAGTGAAGAGGGAAATACAGGCAGTAATGTATCTTTCACCAAGACTATCACTGAGATAAGGCTTATACTTTCTTGTTTAGGGACATAGCCAATCCTAGGGCATTATTTCCAAGGTATCAGGATCTAACCATATGGAACAAAGAGTGATGACTGTCTATATTTTCCTTGGCTTAAAAAAAAATAACACATTGAAAATTTTAAAGTTTTTTGCACAGTCTGGGATGTTCACTAGCAAATCAGTTACAAAGTTCTATCCCTAGCACACAAACACACAAATATAGTACACACACTATATACACCATACTCTGTACACACACAAACACACACACGCACACCTCCCATTGGAAAATGAAATCTTCTAACCTTTTAAGGAGGTTTTAGATGTAGTCTTTGGAAAATACCCCAAGAACACATCTTTATTTGGAAAAATAGTGTGGTTTCCATGTTTTTCTAAGAAATCAAACATTTCTAGAAAGACAACTTGAAAAATGAGAGAGCAGCTTTATTTGAGGGAGATAGCACATGTAACACATTTTCTACATTTTTTTTTTTTTTTTTTAGTTTCTTTTTTTTTTTTTTTTATTTTATTTTATTTTTTCTTTTTAGTTACATTTTCTTAACTCCGTGTCCCAGCTGTATCCCGCTCCCTCATTCCCTCCCCAACCCCACACTCCCTCCCTGGTCTCCTCCCTGCCCCTTTCCAAGTCCCCTGATAGGGGAGGACCTCCTCCCCTTTCATCTGTCCCTGTTTTATCAGGTATCTTCAGGGCTGGCTGCAAAGTCCTCCTCTGTGGCCTAACAGACTGCTCCTCCCCTGGGGGGAGGTGTCAAACAGCCTGCCCTTGAGATCCTGTTAGAAATAGTCCGTGTCCCCCTTACTTTGGAAAACTACTTGGTTACTGAGCTACCACAGGCCACATCCGAGCAGAAGTTCTAGGTTATATCCATAGATGGTCCTTGGTTGAGTTTCAGTCTCAGAAAAGACCCTGTGCCCAGATATATTTGGTCCTTGTAGAGCTCCTATCCTTTCCATATCATACTAACTTCCCTTCTTTCATATGATTCCCTGCACTCTGCCGAGGGTTTGGTTATGAGTCTTAGTGTCTGCTTTGAAACACTGCTAGGTAGAGTCTTTCAGATGCCTTTTGTGGTAGACTCCTGTCATAAGTTCAAGGCACATCCCATTTGTCTTTCTAAATGAGGATTAATCACCTTCGCCTGTGTCCACTTTCTTGATTATCTTCTTTAGGTGTGTAGATTTCATTATGTTTATCATGTCTTGTAGGTCTATATAAGCGAGTATATACCAAGTTTGTCTTTCTCCTTCTGGGATACTTCACTCAGAATGATCTTTTCTAGATCCCACCACTTGCCTGCAAATTTCATGATTTCCTCCTTTTTGATTGCTGAGTAGTATTCCATTGTGTAAAAATACCACAATTTCTGTATCCATTCCATTAGCCATTAGGGAAATGCAAATCAAAACGACCCTGAGATTTCACCTTACACCCATCAGAATGGCCAAGATGAAAAACTCAAGTGATAGCACATGCTGGAGAGGTTGTGGAGAAAAGGGAACCCTCCTCCATTGCTGGTGGGAATGTAAACTGGTTCAACCACTCTGGAAGTCAATCTGGCGCTTTCTCAGACAACTAGGAGTAGTGCTACCTCAAGACCCAGCTATACCACTCCTAGGTATATACCCAAAATTTGCTCAAGTACACAACAAGGACATTTGTTCAACCATGTTCGTAGCAGCTTTATTTGTAATAGCCAGAACTTGGAAACAACCCAGATGTCCATTTTCTACATTTTTAAAACCTAAAATATTTAGACTTCGCAACTCTTGTTTTTTTAATGTATTATTCACACCCATGTGAAGCAAAAATCCTGACTTGAATATAGAAAACTCTGTATAATTGATTTGCCTTTTCCTGCTTTGATGGCCTTCTTTTGTCATTTCTGTGTTATAACATAAACATTTACACGTGTTTACAGATGTACACACCAGCTTATGACACAAGCAGTAAACTTCCCTTAAATAAGACTACAGGACATTTATCAGGCATCTCTGACATTCAAATTTATATAATATTGGCTATGAGATACTAGCAGCAGCCTGACAGAGAAGAAATGCTGGTGAGGTGGGAAGTCAGTTTTCTCCAGTGCTGTGAGTCTCCTCTACTGCAGGGCTCCGCGGCTTTCACTGTAAAAGCTAAGCAATGAAAGCTCTCATGAAGAGTCAATTGGAGGACAATGTGGGAGTGAGAATGTAAACCTTACTGCGCGTTCCTCCCAAACTTAGCTTCTGTATCTTTGCCTGACATAGCTAGGAGGACAGCTCTATCAAGACTTGAGAGTTATCCCTATTAAATTCTATCGAACACAAACTCATGAACATCAGAACAAAAAAAAAAAAAAAATAGGAGAGAAGTTTAGTGTTTCATCTCCATGGAAACAGAACCCTATGCAGAGCCTTCTGCTAACGTACCTAGTTCCTTCACCAATATAGATGAGTGAGAAGAGCAGCACAGGCACCATGCACGGGCTGGAAATCTTGTTTATCTGCCTGTCTGATATTTTGGGCAAAACACTGTGAAGGACCTAGTCCCCTCAGATCTGCTATCTGTGAAATGAGGATGTTTTGGCGGTCTTTCAGGAGTGTTGTGCCCATTATATAAGATGATCTACAGAAAATCCTCAGTAATATTTCAAGCACCTCATATGTAGCTCTATTTAGCATAGTTTTTATTTCTACCATTACTGTTACTGTTATTTAGCCTGTACTCCTTCTAAACAAGACTTAAACGTTGTTTAGTGAACTTGGATGTCAGATTAACAAATGTCTTTTTCAGATTCTGGAAAGGTGGTACCTCTTAAGGAAGATGAACTCTCCTGTGCTAAGAGTGTATTCCTAGACAGACCCTGCCAGCAAACTCATCCAAGATTTTCTGGCCAGAATTATGTTTCAGAAAATTTTATCAACATGTACTACAGTCAGAGCTTGTTAATCAAACTGTTATCAAAATTTGTATTTGTGCACATGGTATCACTTTCTAGAGTATTATTATGTATGCTTGTTTTTGTTTAAAGTGTTCCTAGGTCAAGAAAGCTTGGGTCCCTACCTCAATCTAAGCTGGCCACACAGTACAGTCAAATGTCATATGTTTGAGGTAGTCATCATAATATTAAAAGAATGATTTAACTTTGTATAATATAGCTTTCTTTTCAGTCTTATGGGGCTTTAAATAAAGTATAGATGATTGTCATTAGTAGCAATTAGATTTGTGACCATGACATTTTTCAAATGAGTCCATGTCGAAGGAAATTAACTCAAAGGCTCCTTCTCCGACTATATTCCACCATCTTTGCTACAGCACTGACAATAAGAGTTGGCTTGAATCCATGACACAGTACACTGTTACACTTACTATGGGTTCCTTCAGTGTTCAAGAAGAAAAATCCACATGAAAACATATAAAGGGTCCTGTGTAGGGAACGGCTGAAGTCCTGAGGAAATATGTGTTGTTGATGGGAGCACTTCCATGTTAAGAAGCCCAATGATTCAGACTCATGGGAACTGAAGCACCTTCTCCAATAGAAGTGCAGATGTTGACAGTGTGTGTGTGTGTGTATAGAAAATACATGAAAATTTAAGAGAAAAATACCAACTGCAACTTGTCCCAGTTTCTGCTTTCTAGATATTTATGGTCTAGTTTGTTCCCCCTACAGAGACCCCCTACAAAGATTAGTTAACCTACCTCCCTATTCAGCTGTATACAATGACCCAAATCCTTGTTAAGACCATAAACCTGCCTTTTCAATTTAGATGTATAAAACAAACTTGCTGATTTTCTGGACTGCTAGTGTGTTTCCATCAGAGTGAATAGCCCATCCAATCCAACATTTCCTGTGCATGTGTCTGTGAAACTGTCTTTTCTTCATGAATCTCATCCCAATCAGGTCCCTTAAGCCATGCAGGTCATACCAACCAGAGAAATGGTAAAGAAAATAAAAACGTGAAAATTTGGAGATTGGATCTGGCTATTTTTATTAGAAGTATGAAATGTTGAGAGTTTCCGTTTAGATAAATTAAGATTTAAAACTGCTGGTAATTAGTGCTACAGTAATTAGTAACTAGTAATTTAAAAATGTGGCAGTATTTGTTATTACTTAGGGAGTAAGAGTGGTCATCATTCTGCATACATTAAAATGTTAATAAAATGACACTGAAAACTTATAACAATGTTTTCTATATCCTGAATATATCATGATTTAATGTAATTTTAACATTTGTTCTTTAAGTTAAAACATACTGTTCACTTAAATTATTCTTGAAGCATTTTGATTAAGGAACAGGACTGTAAGTAGATGTTAATGAGTCAGATCCAGCAAAAAGAAATGACTATATAAATAGTTGTAAAATGTTTATAAGACAGAGGGAGGACCTATCATATGCCCAATACTGTAGCTAGCATTAATTATAGCTGTCACATCCTTTCCACAGATGGGAAAACTGAGGCATAACTGGTTAACAGAGCAGCAATTCACATCACTGTTCAAATCTACCATGTCACAGCAAGAACTATTGTTCTCCATGCCTAAATGCAAAACCTCTAAGTTAATCCACAGTTTATGTATAAATGAGAGGCACTGTGTGTAATTAATATGTATAAATGAGACACCAGTATGACCAGTCTTATTTGTACCTGCCAATAGGCTGATCCCCCTGCCATAAAATATATATTTCTGAAACAAGTCTTGCTTTTCTGTACTTTTGTGATGGTTGACTTTAATTGTGGCAAAAAAAAAAAAAATGTAATTGCACGTCTCTAAAAATCACATTTTAATAAACTTAGACCCAAAATGATTGACCCTACTTTAAAGTAGCAACATATGAATTTTTAAACAATGACATCCTTTTTCAGGAACCAAGTAATTTAGACTTCTTTCAAACATATAAATGAGAACTATTAAAAAAGTTTCTTACATCAACAATATATGTTACTGCTGAAACCCCAGGAGACTCCTCCATACACAAAATGACATGTCTTATGGAACAAAGACATCTGAACTGTCAGGTAGAAGGTCTTAATGTATGTGAGTGAATGGGCTGGATGCTGTGTGACACTTTCATAATTTTTTTTAAAGATCCAATCACTATTATCCCAAGAGATCCTTCCATATATTTTGGCTTTGGAGCATAGTGTCATTTACTTTTAACAGTGACTTCAACTGAGGCAACCTTCTGAAAATATTTAAGGCAAATGTTTATGAGCTTTTAAATTTTCATATGATACAAACAGGCCTTGTGTGCAGATCTGGCTGTGCCTCTTACTTGAGCCTTTCCAGTATAAGAAGTACACAGGGCCACTGGTTTTAACAAGCTTCTCTTATCATTTATGTACATATTTAATAGTCACATTGCTTTATATTGGATTTTTTTGCCTAATTAAAAAATGCCATTTCCATTCCTACTGCAAAGATTTACATGTATTCATTTCAAAAGCATGGTGACAAAAAAAATAATAGAGAAAAAGCATGAACCAGAGGAGGCACTTTCAAAGTGTGGTAGAGGATCTCCTTCACTATCAAGACTTAATGAATTTCTGGGTTCCAACACAATCTGCTTTGTGGCTCAAATAGCAAAAAAATAAAATTAAATTAAAATAAAAACTGATTGTAATTCAGTCTATTTGGTTTCTGAAGCAAATGAGTTTAGAGATAGTATTCTCAGCTTTTGCAAGTATATGCAGATGTATAACAGAAGGCTAATCACAAATTAATACTACTGGGAAAATAACATGCTTATTGTTACAAAACTTGTCTCCTTTTAAGATTTCAGCTTCTCATGCCCACATCTCACTCCCTGCCTTCTTACATTTTCTAAAAGTATGAATAGTTTTGATATAATAACCTTATATCTATGGATGTCTGCTATAAATATTTCTTTATAATTACAGCTGAGAAGACTACCTTAAGCTACATTATTCCAAATTTTAAATCAGAATTGATATGCCTACAATAGACCAATACTTCATGTTCAAGTTAATGCGCGATTTTAGTTGTTACAAACAATAATGAAAACACAGGTGAAGCTAACTCTCTGCTGTCAAGCGAACTGCTATCTACTTTCTCTTATGAATGGTCTTTCTTTTGGATTAAACCACTGCACATGTATGACAGGTTCAATTTCCAGAAAAAAACCCTTTAAGACAGAAAGTCTACTATGAGCACAGGAAGATGTGAGAAACTGCCCAGTGACAGAGAACCAATGACATCGCTACCAAGCTAGTTCATGACTATTTGTTAACCTAACTGGCCACAGAACCAACATCACATTTAAAAGCATGGTAAACAGAGAAAAGGAAAACTGGCTTAAAAAAGAAGAAAGAAAACTACACTACCTGCATGTAACTCCTTAACTTTATAGGAATCCCAAGAGTGGAAAGCTTTAACTATGGCAGAGTTAGCCTTTTCTTTAACCATTTTATCTTGCAACAGTACCATTATGGGTAAAGTTAAATGCTGTGCAAGAAGTATATAGCTTACCACCAAACTCCTTAGCATAGAACATAAAGCCTTATAACACCAGTACTTAAAGAAGAACTTGGGAGATGTCATGTCTAAAGGCCTTAGATTAAATAAACCAAGATGTGATATTTTTCCTTGAAGGTTTGAGAACTAGTAGTTTTGTGAATGCTGTGGTGAAAAGGAGGAAAAATATGAAACAAGTCTGGTAGGATAAAAGGTTTAGAAGAATAACCTCCCAATACTATAAACATCAATGTCCTCATCCATCATTCAAAACATTGGCCAAAACTTTTGCATAGATAAAAGAAAATAAAATTTAGGAAAGATTTTCTTGTTAAGTGATATTCAGCATGCCCAATCTAAACTTCTGAACAATGCAGCTTTAAACAGAGATTAGCATGGTTAACCATATATATGTGAGCAGAAACTTATATATGACCACTTCTAGGTCAAGCTTCTTGCTGCAGGCCTGGCATTGAAAATATCAACCGATACAGGCAGTTTTAATGTAATGAGTCAGTTCCTACCTCTACATAGTCCTTGGCATGGCCCCAGTCTCGTTTGGCGTCCAGATTTCCCAAACTGAAACATTCCAGTTGTCCAAGGTAAATCTTAGCTACTGACCGGCTAATTTTTCGAGTAACAAAATTAGCTCCTAAAAAGAGAGACAAAAGATGTATTATCACTAGAGTACATTTGACATTTAACAGTATCAGCCTCTGGGCATTTCTTTCATCCCATCTCCCCCCTAAAATAACAATATAAAAAGAAGAACGATCATTAGCTGTCATTTAGACAAGTTAAGAAGCTCTAATTCTAAGTGTCATATCAGTTCTACTTTCATAACAAACATTTCTTCTTTGGAGGATGTCTTAACATTCCTAATTTGCTGTTTCAATGTGTAACCCAGGCTTTAGGCCAAAGAAAAGCTATTGGAATGCCAGTTTTTAAACAGAAAATTCTAAAGGGTTGTATAAAGGGAAATGCCAGAATGGAAGACAGACATCTAAGACCACCCTGATTTTTTTTTTAAACACAAACACCATATATTTCTATTAATAAGGTTATTTTGGGGCCCATGGGAAGAGGGAGGAAAGTAACCGTTCACAGGGTAAACCTAGTTACAGGAAAGCCAACAGGAATGTCTTTGGGCTGCCTTTCTCTTAACAAAATAAGTGGTGCTGACTCTCATCCAGAAACCTGCACATCCATCTAAATATAAAGGAGACAGTTCCAAGTCAAGAGTTCCTCTGTACCATACTTACTGCAAGGATATTTTCCAATTTCACGTAAATGGTATCTACAAAATTGGGTTTCTGAATTTTGTACAAATATTTTTAAATGTTTGGATGAAATGTACCATTATCTGACAAAATAAAAAATGTTTTTTTTTTGTTTCTCATAATAATGCCTATCTACCTTTACTTTATTATTTCTTCTTTACATATTCTTTAAGATATGGAGTCTCAAGTTGGATATAGTGGTTCCTAAGCCAGTTTCTTTGGGGAACATAAGGGATATATGTAAATAGATTTTCTAAACTTTAGCAAAGACATTGACTATAAGTTCAAACAGGAACTCTAAACATTCACAACAATGTTGTATTATTAAAAGTACAATGAGAATGTCATAGGAAACCAAATGCTTAAATAGCACCGCATGGGGGCATTAAGAAAATGAAGATGGGTGAAGTGGTACATAGTCAAGAGGTGGAGACAGGAGGATTTAAGTTTGAGGTCAGCTTGAACATAACGAAAGATCTTTTCTGAAAACAACTAAAGAAATCAAACTTTCTACTTTCCACAGCAATTAACAAAACACAATGGTCCACCAAAAAAGAGCCTTGTCAAATTAAAAACATTTAGTAGATGTTTAATATGAAATCTTTAATATTCTACTAGCTTGCTATATATTTAAGTTTGTAATTAAATCAGATACAGGTTTATGTCTGTCCTCCCTGTCAGGACTAAGCTATCATCTCAAAGCACATGACTATAACAATTGATACCAAATTATTAGGGTAGGTTCCCAATACGATTTTGTGAGACTTTTCTATTACCATTACACTGCTTTTCTTTTTTTATTATTTGTCTTTTTAATTTTTTTTATTAATTACAGTTTATTCACTTTGTATCCCAGCTGTAGTCCCCTCTCTCATTCTCTCCAATCCTACCCTCTCTCCCTCATTTCCTCCCATGTCCCTCTCCAAGTCAACTGATAGGGGAGGTCCTCCTCCCCTTCCATCTGACCCTATACTATAAGGTCTTATCAGGACTGGCTGCATTGGTCTTCTTCTGTGTCCTGGTAAGGATGCTTGCCCCTCAGGGGGAGGTGATCAAAGAGCCAGCCACTGAGTTCATGTCAGAGACAGTCCCTGTTCCCCTTACTAGCACACCCACTTGGAAACTGAGCTGCCATGGGCTACATTTGTGCAGGGGTTCTAGGTTATCTCCATGCATGGTCCCTTGGTTGGAGTATCAGTCTCAGAAAAGACACATGGGCCCAGATTTGTTGGTTCTGTTGCTCTTCTTGAATAGTTCCTGTCCCTTCTAGTCTTCCTATCTCCCCCTTCTTTCATAAGATTCCCTGTAGTCTGAACAAAGTTTGGCTATGAGCCTCAGGATTTGCTTTAATACCATGCTGGGTAGAGTTTTTCAGGGGCTCTCTGTGGTAGGCTCCTGTCCTGATCCCTGTTTTCTCCCTCTTCCAATATCTGTCCTGTTTGCCTTTCTGAATGAGAATTGATCATCTTACCCAGGGTCCTCTTCCTTGCTTAGCCTCTTTAGGTATACAGATTTTACTATATTTATCCTATATTATATGTCTAATATCCACTTATAAGTGAGTACATACCATGTGTGTCTTTCTGCTTCTGGGATACCTCACTCAGGATGATCCTCTCTAGTTCCCACCATTTGCATGCAAATTTCATTATTTACTTTTATTTTCATTGTGGAGTAATATTCCATTGTGTAAATGTTTCACAATTTCTTTATCCATTCCTCAGTTGAGGGACATCTGGGTTGTTTCCAGATTCTGGCTATTATGAATAAAGCTGCTACGAACATGGTTGAACAAATGCCCTTTCCTTACATATTTGCGCATATTTTGGATATATGCCTAGGAGTGGTATAGCTGGATCTTGAGGTAGCACTATTTCTAATTGTCTGAGAAAGCAACAGATTGATTTCCAAAGTGGTTGTACAAGTTGACATCCCCACCAGCAATGGAGGAGGGTTCCCCTTTCTCCACATCCTCTCCAGCATGTGTTGTCACTTGAATTTTTGATCTTAGCTATTCTGATGGGTGTAAGGTGAAGTCTCAGGGTCATTTTGATTTGCATGTCACTGATGACTAAGGCCTTTGAGAATTTCTTTAAGTGTTTCTCTGCCATTTGATATTCCTCCATTGAGAATTCTCTGTTTAGCTCTGTACCCCATTTTTCAATTGGATTACTTGATTTGTTACTGTTTAACTTCTTGAGTTCTTCATGTATTCTGGATATTAGCCCTCTGTCAGATATAGGGTTGGTGAAGATCCTTTCCCAGACTGTAGACTCTTGTTTTGTTCTAATGACAGTGCTAAAACAATCCTGTACAACAACAGATCATCTGGAAGTATCTCCATCCCTGATCTCAAGCTGTACTACAGAGCAATAGTAACAAAAACCACATGGTATTGGCATAGAAACAGAATGATGGATCAATGCAATTGAATAGAAGACCCAGAAATAAACCCACACACCTACAGATACTTGATTTTTTACAAAGAAGCCAAAACTATTAAATGGAAAAAAGACAACACCTTCAACAAATGGTGCTGGTCTAACTGGATGTTTATATGTAGAAAAATGCAAATATATCCATATTTATCACCCTTCACAAAACTATAGTCCAAGTGGATCAAAGACCTCAACATAAAATCAGACACACTAAATCGGTTAGAAGAAAAAGTGGGGAAGCGCCTTGAGCTCATTGGCACAGGAGACAACTTCCGGAACAGAACATCAACAGCACAGGCTCTAAGATCAACAATTAATAAATGGGACCTCATGAAACTGAAAGCTTCTGTAAAGAAAAGGACATTATACTTTTTTTTTTCAAAGTCCAGAGGAACATCTGACTTCATTTGACTTACCTGCTACCCAGAATAATCTGAGCACTCACCCAGATTAGCACTGAACTGAACACAACACTTGAAAATAAATAGGCATGGTCTACTGCCAGGCAATGCAGAAAGGAGGAGTGGGTCCAAGGACCCAAACTGAAGGATTTATCTTTAAATCTGCTTATTCTGGACACTTCATATAATTCTTTTTTGATTGTTTCTTTCATTTTGAATGACATAGTAAAGTTGATACATGTTGTAGCTTGAATCGGAACATTATAACTTTATGGCTTATGTTCTTCTCTAGGAAAACAATATATTTTATTTGTTCTATCATCTGCAGGTAGATATTGGGTTGTTTCCATTATTTAGCCATTGTGACTAAAGCTGCTATGAACAGTTACTTAAAGTTTTTGTATGGATATATGTTTTAGTTTCTTTTGGGGAAATACCTACGGCTGGAATTGGTGGGTCATACAGTTGCTCTATGATTAGCCTACAAGACGCTGCAGACCATTTTCAACGAGGCTGAACTACTTCACTTCCACTTCAGTGTAACAGGGCTCTGGTCCCTCTGCATTCTCCCCACCACTCGATATTTACTGCAGCCACCTCAGCAGGTACTGGATTGGCTTTCATTCGTCTATCTCTAAAAACTATTGAAATCAACAATCTACATTTCCATGCTTACTAGATAACTGTATAACCTCTTTAGAGAAGGTTTTAGCTGGGTTAGTAATCTTTTAATTACAGAATAGCAAGGGTTGGATCAAAGTTCTCAATATGAAAGTATTTTCTAACTGTGTGCACTATCTTCACTCTTTCCATGGTGCTCCTTGAAGCATGTATTTTGTTGTTGTTGGTTTTTGTTTTTTGATGAAGTTTAAATTGCCTATATTAGCTTAGTTATATGTGACACAGCAATCCTATTCAAGCCTTTTTCCAATATAAAGTTGTGGAGACATTTATATTTTCCTCTTTTGTATTTTAACTGTTTGTCCTTAAATCTGGATTTGAACTATTACTAATCTCAAATCTGGTGTAATGAAATGGCTCAGCTTTTATCATCTGCATGTAGATACCTAGCTGTCTGGCTCCCTGCTGGAAAAGTAATTCTTCTTCCAGTGAACTGGTATTTTTCTGAACCCCATGTTTAATTTTTAAAACTACTTTTGTAATCATATGTTTCACTAGTTAAATCTTAGGACAACATCAAAATGATTTAAAATATTTCTTTTCATTGTTATTCTTTATCACACAAACACTAAGTCTTTAAAATATAATCATATAAATTAACAAAATGGGGTATGGGACATTTTAACAACTATCCCAAATGTACAGGTGAAGGTAAAGGAGCTCTGTGAGGCTGAGGACCTGCCAGGGGGCAGGAGAAGTATCTTAGTCAATCCCCAGCCTGTCTCACTATGTCCACAGAGGTCAGAAGGAAATGTTCCTCAGTAATTTAAACTTTCTTCTGTGATATCATTGGGCATATCAATATAATATCCTTGTAGTCACATACGTTTTAAAACAAAACTGAAGGAAAAGAAGTGACAAAATTAATAAAAACATATCTCCTAAATAACCAGCATTAAACTAGAGTCAATTGATTGTTTTTCATACATGAACAGTATACTTACTGAAATTAATGAATTTGATATTTTTCATGTATATATGTAGACAAAAGTGCATGTGGTACACTATAACATGAGAAAAAGAGGACAAGAAAAGCTAAATGTAAGGGGGTTAGGAAAAACCAAATTCAACTAATGGAAACAAGCTGAGTACGCGTTATGATGTATTCTGATAAAAGGCTAATTGTTCTCCTAGCTCTAAATTTGTCATGGATTTTGTTTTGTTTTGTTTTGTTTTTGATGGTATACATCTACATAAAATCTATTGGATACTGAAAGTGTAAGAGGAACATGAAGTTTCACAGCTTCAGTTCTGAATGCCAGTTCTAACTGCCTAAGTTCAGTAAGTTGCATACACATTGAGTCTGATTAATTTGGATGTGTAATGTTTTTATTTCCAAGTTTTTTTTAAAGAATAGTTTTTAAAATAAAATATCAGCTGCTAAATCACAATATATTTACAACATTCTACTTCTACAGAGATTGCTTTTAAAACACACAATATGATGCAAGACAGTCCTGACTCCCTAAAAGTAAAACTGAAAATTCTTATCCTTAGCATGCTAATCAAAACCAATGCATTTCAAAGGTTTGTTTTTCACATTCCTAAAACCAGTCAATTTAGCCCTTAAGAAGAATCACAACTGTGAGAATGATATAATATTTGCTATGTGAATGTGAACATATACACCAGATTTGCACATGAATACATACATACATATGTAAAATTTTATCTGTCAGCATATAAATAGTATTTGAAGAAACTATAGTTTCTCTCATAAAAAAATCTAGTTTGTTGCCCAATTCTTCATTTAAAAGTTTTCTGAAGCTACATAAAGCATAAAGCACAAAGTTTGCAAACAAGAAGTTATTACAATTCATCCTGAACCCCACATGAACCTCTGACTGGGGCCCTGAGTTTCCCCTGTGGTAATCTTGGGCCATCCCACTGAGAATTGCCTGGGCTGTGGCTTGGTGCAGACAGGGTGTAGAAAGAAGAGACACTGAGAAGGTCATGGCTGGCTGAGCATACTACTGAGATCAGAGAGACCATACCTCATTTCGCTCACCAAGCCTTGCCAAGAGCAACACTATTTAACTGCAGGTACTCGCAATCCAGCGGGCATGTTTAAAGGAACCCCAGGCTTGAAAGAGGACAATTCACAATGTGCATTTTTAGGGAGAGTTACTATCTTTTGGCAACTACTTATAAATATGTGCTTAAAGTGCTGTTCAAAGAATTTTGCTACTTTCACCAAATATTCAGTGTATTTCCACAGACATATAATTTAAATTCATAAATCCTTAAGAGTTTCTTAACTTTGGTATTGTTGTCCTTGGGACCAAATAACTCCTTTTCAGGGACTGTTCTGTGTATCCCTTAGCTTTTATATCCTCAGCTGAGACAACCAAGGATTCTGCAAAATTGCTAGTTTCTCTAAGGAGACAAAACCACTACCTTAGTCAAACAGAAGATCCCTAAAAAAAAATAATAAATCTTAAGCTATCAAAACAAATTTACATATAAAAGGAACCTTACCCACAGATATGCTGTCATTTCAAGTCTCTCGACTCATTTTTTGCACTAATCAAGCTCTCAGGGAAGTGACGAATACGAAATCTTTAACCTTGTATATAACTATGACTCTTAGTCTGGCCCTGTGAGGGGGATTGGCAGCCTAGAGCACACATTTGGGAAACATCCATTTCAAGTCTGAGACTGGCTGAGACCACCAAGAGGGAGATGAACAATAAAACAAATGGTCCACAAACCAAGTTCACTGACATTGACCCGTTTAGGGTCAGGCAGAGGAGAAGGAAAGTCTACAAAGCCTGTGTCCAGGGAATACCCAAGAAGCTGCTATGTAATGAAAAAATCAGATGAAGTGACCGCAGGTACAGCAGACATCTGGGGCCTGAATCAGACATCATCTGAGGAGGTTGGAAAAGCTCCTGAAGAGGACAAGGCTCAAGACAGGATGAAGAGGTCTGTCTGAGATGTGACCGGGAGAATCTGTTTAGTATGTTAAAGATCCTACACTGTGGGAATGGGAAAAGAACGGCAGTCTAGAAATATCTCAGTGACAATAAAGACTTTCTTGAAAGCTTTTGCTGCATGGCAAGAAAGTGGGTGATGATTTCCAGGAAGGGCGAGAAAACAACATTTGCAAGCTGAAAGGGAAGATCCAGTGGCGGTGGCAGCAGCAGCAGTGGGGGCAGTGTGAGTGAGAAAGTGAATTGAGAGAACTGAAAACCGTTGGCATCAGGGTGTCAAGGAGGGGACTGGGAGAGGAGGAAGGCTCTCTGGATAGTTTATTCCGTAGCACCTGACGAGGCAGAGAGCACACAAATGCAGGTATGCTGTGCACCAACCATGACTGAAGGCTTCTAGTTGCTCTTGAAATCTAAAACACTCCCTTTCCCTATGGCATGAATTCTCTGCACTGTAACTGCTGCACTTCTCAAGCACTCTTAATCAAGCAGTTTTATATACCTGCCAGTAGGCCACACTAAGAGTAGTTAAGTTTACAGATCACACCACAGGGCATTGCTGTGTTCTTTCCTTTTTTGCCTAGCACTAGTGGGGCTGGCCTGACTCTACCAATCAGATTGTGCCAAATTTTATTCCACAGGGACAGCCCAGTTGTGTTGGCCCAAAGAATCTGTTCTCCAGCTATGTGGCTAAGAGAGCAGGCGCAGCCAAGGCAGAACCTTGAGTCTTTTTCAAAGAGCATGAAAAGAAAACCATTTCTTTCTACAAAGGAGAATATAAAGGTATTGGTGACCTTAGCTTTGACTTCACAGAAGCAGAAAGCTTGGGAAAATCTCTGTCTCTGTCTCTCTCTTTCTCTCTCTCTCTGTCTCTCTCTTTCTCTCTCTCTTTCCCTCTCTCTCTCTCTCTCTCTCTCTCTCTCTCTCTCTCTCAGGAGACAAAGAAGAAACACCTGGCAGACAACACCGAAGTTTCTGGCTCTAGCTAATCCTAATGCCATTCTTACACTCAAAAAAACATCCATATAAACCTGTTTGCCTATATTTAATTAGTTATCGTGCATAAATCTAACATGAGTTTTTGCATTTCTAAAGCTAGAGTCTTAGAAAACTTGAGCAATTCCACCTGGCCCAGGCCCTGAGGGTTTTCCTTTCGGGATTCTTGTCACTGCTGTTAGGTATTGTTCTTGTTTCCACATTTTTTTCTTCGAAATCTCTACTAAAAATTCATATTTTCTAAACATAAATCCAGCCATAATACCCTTTCTTGAGTGGTCATAATGCCCACCAGACTATTCTCAAGTGATCTGTCACCCGTCACCTTCCCAGTGTCTCCTCCTTACTCTGTGCCCTTTAACAGTTGTGACAAATGGCACAGATATGCCAACCATGTCTTTGTTCACAGACACCACTAGATACCTACTCCCCAGCAATAAAAAGCCTCTCTTCTTCTAGACATGGTCTGTTCTTGGAAGGAATATCTGGGCCTCTTACTGCCAGACACTTCAGTTTATGTCTATGGCTATTCTGAGCTCTTCCACAAGGGTGGAGCTACTCCTCCTCTGTTCTCAGTCAGCCCTTGCAAAGACTGCATGATATTACATTTCTTGAGCTTTAGTTTCCTTGTCCCAAGTTTTTAATAACAAGCATTACATTTGTCACTTTCAACAGGGGCAGGCATGTTACCTAACACATGATAGCCGTTCAGTCACCCCTTTCTTAGCATGGAAAGGACGCAGGTTATTCAGTGGTTTAATAACAAAAAATGTCTTCATAAAAGCAGCATATGGTGAGCCTTTGTTATTTCTTCTGTAGTAGCTCCACTCAAAATTCTCCAGCATGTTTAAACTCTAATTGAGATATGCTTGTTTCTCAAAGCCATACACACTTCAACACATCAAAGTAGGGCCACCAACATCAGGCAATAACAACAACAACAAAATGTTGGCTATATCAGGCAGCTCATGTCCCTTCTGAACACATGTAAATTTACTGTCTCCCTTCCTAAGTGCAGAAATATCTACACAGGACCTTGCCCTCCACTGGAAGAACTTGAGGTAAATCTAAACAAGAACTTCTTCATAAATGCATTTAATATAGCCCAGAATCAAAAGATCCTGGGATTAATACAGAGATAGAAATATCATCTTGTGACATCAACTCCTCTTTTTTTTTTTTCAGGAATGACATTAGCATTAAACAAATGACTTATCACATATCACTTTATATTTGTGGTTTATTTTAGAATTCATATAGCTTTTTAACAGAATGACAGTGTTTATACTTTCAGTTGATGTGCTAAAACTTAAACCTCTTTCATTAAAATTTCATTTCAGCTTCTATCCCAACTCAGAAGTATAGTGACATTTAAGAAGTAGAGCAGGGGCACTTTATGTGAATTTCATGTTCAAAGTAACTGTAAAGAAACAGCATTGGCTTATAGCCATCCCAGCATGAAGAATGCAAAGTAAGAAAATCTCCAAAAGGCCTCTGGCTCAAATTCTTCATCTGATAGGAAATTAGAACAAATGTCTATACAATGAACAACTGTGTCTCCTTCTACTGTAATTTTGTTTAGCTCTTTTGATAGGGTTTTCTTGTTCTTCCCTGTCACAGAGGGGTAAATACATTCAAAATCCTGCAGACAAATCAGTACAGAGAGCATTTATTCACCCGGGGAAAGCGAGCAGCATTGCACCTTCTGCTGTCACTGTTGCGTGTAAGTTTACTTGGACTTTGGTTTTTTTTTTAAAGGAGGGTTTGATTCTAAGAGCAAGAATAATTATAAATTAAGGCTAACTACTAAGTAGTATTGCCAGCCAAACTGTTGATATGGAGTGTACGAGTGCATGTGTGTGTTTGTGTGTGTGTCTGTGTGAACGATCAGAGAAGAAAAACACAAGGAAGGGAATATAAGACATTCCTACTTGTTACATAGTCTTTTTCTTAGACTATCCTTTACCCTTTCTTGAGGTATCCACTCTTTAGGCTTCCCATTCAAAGGCATAAGAAGTGAGGAATATATAGGAGGCTGCACATGTGTGTGGGCAAAGCAGTAACAGGAGCTGTAACAAGTGAGTAAAAGAGAAGGCTTCCTTTCTGGAAAAAAACTTAAGGAGGAAACACAACTGACAAAATAATAATATCTGTAAATGTTTTTAGGACTTGCGAACATCAAGGTATGCAAAGGTTTAAATTCAGACCATCCTACACAGCCTTATGCCTTGAAGGCATGGTTCCCAGCTGGTGGTGCTATTTTGAGAGGTGGTGGGAACTTTGGGAAGTGAAGACTAGCTGGAAGAAGTAGGTCATTTGGGCTGGGTCCCTAGTGGCTCTGTCTTGCCCTGTCCCCTTCCCATGCTTCCATTTTATAGTCTGCCTCTCCCTCCACATACTTGTGCCTGAAAGCACATGGGGACAAGCAACCATAAACCGAACGCCCCAAAATCATGAACCAAAATAAATCTTCTCCAAATTTTTCCCGTAGGTATTTTGGTCATAGAAACAAGAAAACTAACTAATACAGAACATAATACCCAAGGAACAAATGCCCTACCTCCATCCCTCCTTCTTACCCATTCTATGAGCCTAGGATTGAATTTTAGAGTCTATACCAAGCTGCTACTTGATTTGCATGAAAGCAATGTCTGTGATTTGATATTCATCAAATCAGAGTATTTTTACGAAAATCACATGAAATCAGATTTTGCAATTATATAAATTTATGATTTAAAGAGTTTTGAAAGATGAAAGTATCTGTTTGCCAGCATATCATTGAGATGCGCAGGATAGTTTCTATAAACCAAGTATCATGACACAAAGCTTTTGACTACTGACAGACCTAGTCCTTGGATAGCTTCATCCCTAGTTTCTATGTCAAATATATAACAAAATTGGGTGAAAGATTTGCTTTCATAGACTATCTTACTTTTTCACTAATGCTAGTTAATAACATGCTAGCATATGTTAAGGTTTAGAAAACCTAATTAGGACTAAAACAAAGCTCATATGGAAAAACAAAGTATAACAGAAGAGACAGGTCACACCTGTACTGGAATTGCTTCCCCTTCCAAATTCACAATCTGATCGCTTCTTTAATTATTGTTGTTACATGTATTTACATATGCATACATATTTACATGTATATTTATACAGCCTACTGAGTTCATTTAGCATTGCTCTTAAGTATAACATGTGTTCAAGTCTGACCACTTGGAATTCAACAACCTATAGGGGGGAAAGCTTGTCCCTACAAAAAACTTGTACTCCCTCACTCAGCAGCCACTGACCACATGTAGTTCTGTATCTAGGGAACTTCCCTAGTGGAATTTCCTCTGTCTGTGTTGGCAGGTCAACTGGTGGTACCATTATGCTGGTGTATAGGCAACATTACTGTTGAGAGTTACTTCCTCAGTTGTATGCCCACAAGTTAGTAATCCTCAGGTACACTTTGTGTTAGCACTTTAGGTTCCATTTTCAGCATTAAAAAAAATCCATCACATGCCTGTCAACTCTGGGATAGAAGATTGTTTTACCATCATAAAAATTAATTTACCATTAAAAGAAATTCTGAAACAACAACAAAAAAGCATGAGGATCAGTTCTCAACAAGAATATCTACAGAACAATAACTGGGAATTAAATATGATTCACACACATGACAGAAGCACAGACCACATTTCTAGCATGATAGCCATTAACTACTTTAATTTCAACTAAAAAATCTGAAAAAGCTAAATGTTGATTTCTTTATTTATTATTCCTATTTATTGTAGTAATGGTAATGGAACCCTGGGCCTTGAGTATCTCAGGCAAATACTTACCATTGCACTATATCCCAACCTATATTATTCTGCAGTATTATTATTATCACCATTATTATATTTTAAGTTGTGAATAGACACAAACTACATCTATTTTTCTAGGTAGGGAATTAGTAATGGTCATGACAGTGATGATAATGTGTTAATAGCTTCACTTACACGATTTCCTTTAATGCTCATAACAACCCTAAGTGAAGTCTATTATCATCCAATTTCACAGATGAGTAAACCATAGCTCACAGAGGTTGAGAAATGAACACAAAGTCACTCCTTTAATAAGTGGTAGGGCCTGACTGAATCTGAGCAGGTGACTGGGTCTGTATCTCCACCTGAGGCAATTAGAAGGAGGAGAAGCTGAGAGTTTATGTGGATTAGTGCTAGAGCAAGTGCTAGGAAAGCTTCAAGTCCTAAGTATTCTCAGCACCCAAGAAATGGTTGACAAAGATAATCTTCCACAGCAACACTAAAAAGAAATTCTCAGACTCAAACAAAAGTTTGAAAAGAAAATCCAATATGACATAATTTATTCAAAAGACAATGTAGAATAGCAGGGTACAAATGGACAGGGAAATGGGTAAAACAGGAATGAAGGATTCTAGTTATAAAGATGAAAGGAAAAATAGTGAATAAGGAGGTAGGAGGGCAAATTAACATTAAGGATTTCTTAAAAAATCATAAAGAAACATACTATTATTAACTATGTACCTAACTATACACACCTATACATTTTAAATAAAATTTCCCATCTAGGCTGACTGCCTCTCCAAAGAGCCATGGACTATGTAAGTAAAACCAACACCAGGAGTGAGAAGTCCTCTTGTGAGTTGTTTGTAATGACTGTCCAAGAGACTCCCAAACATTATAGGCTATTGCTTTTGACCTTGGTAGCCCCACAGAGGTCCCTGTTACTTAAGACAGCATGAACTACAGACACAGAGCCCAGAGACCCCTGAACTGAAGCTGACCTAAAAACCACCACCCTGAAGACAGGCTTTCATAGTACCAGAAGGCACCATGTAAGCTTCCCAAGGAAGGAAACAAACAATAGTTCTACCCACCTATGACACTTCTGAGCCCCAATAATGACCAACCTGACATTATAACCTTAAAAGGGAAGTAGTGGCAAGCATATGTTGGCAGTAACCAACCTCTCTCTAATTGGACTTATGACCCTTCAATATGAGGGAAATTATGCCTGGTACCAGAAAACTCAAACTACCCAGGGCTCATGATGTTATACAGAGTGGAGGCAAACCTACAACCGGCACTTTGCTAAACCAGAATAATACCTAACTATATTCTAAATATTTGTCTTTATAGCCAGGTGTGGTTGTGCATGCCTGTAATCCCAGTACTCGGGAGGCAGAGGCGGCATATCTCTGTGACTTAGAGGCCAGCCTGGTCTGCAAAGCACTTCCAGGACAGCCAAGGCTTCACAGAGAAACCCTGTTTCATAAAAAAAAAGTCTTTATATATATATATAGATAAGTGTAATACTGGAATATATATATATACATACATATGTATGTATATACATATATACATATATATACATATGTGTATATATAAACATACTGTAGATATACATAATAATACTGTATATATGTAATATATATAATCCTGTATATATACATAATAATGTATATATACACATATATATACATATGTGTGTGTGTGTATATTCCAGAAAAACGAAATGCCCACTCAGCTTTTTGGATATACCTTCGAGAAGTATACAGATATATCTGTTTGTTTTTGCAGTTCTGGGTATGGAATCTAAGGCTGCACACTACCATGGACCTCTGTCCCGTGCCCATGGTTATGATTTCAATTACAAGCTGAATTGACTTATAAAATTTGTTTGTGAGAGTTTATATCATCTTACACTATCCCTTTTGCTGTCTTTCAAAACTGTGGCCTCTTTTTCTTTAATTGTTATTGTGTGTGTATGTTCCTAAAGGCATAAAAGCAACCCTCCAAGTCTATATAATGTTACTTGTATGTACATGTGTTTAGAATTGACCATGTGGTTTTGAATACCCCATTGGTGTGCTTTTCTCAGTGGAAGACTTTCTCCAGCTCTCAGCATTCTTTTGTTGCCTGTAGTTCTTTGTGTAGAGTTGAAGCCTTGTGAGCTTTCCTCCTTCCATGTTAGCATGTCTATTGGTGTTGCTTTTGTTCTCATCATATTTAGACAGCCATGTTGGTGAGACTTCACGGATGTAGCTTTTGATATAGGAAACATAATCTTGCAGAAAACTTCATGTTCTTCTGGCTCCTATAACATTGTTGTCATATCTTATGTAATAATGGCAGACTAGGCTGGCCTCAAATCTTATAATATATATTATAATATTATATGTAATAAATTATAAAGCTTTATATTCTTCACAAATGACTTTGATGGGTATCATTAATAAAAGTATATGAACAGTTCTAAGCAATATTTAGGAAATTCCTCCATAATCTTTCATAAACAGCTTTGGTATCTGACCAAATTATTCTTTAATTCTGTTTTGTTTTGTTTTCTGCTTTCTTAGTTCAAATAGAATTGGTTTACTTATCAGAATCCATGTACAAAAGGCTTTTCCCACAATGAAAGCAATTCTACACCATCACTTCCATTTTATAAATGTCTCCTGACTACACTAATTTGGTAAATCCCATAGTTATGGATTTTGTTGTCTTCATTCCTTAACTATCTTACTCTAACTGGTGAGTAAAGAGAATCCTACCGCAGAGTTCTACAGGGTTTTACCTTGAAAGTGGAGAAGGAAAAGAAATGAATATGCTCCAGATCATTGTTGAACACAGTAGAAAAGAAGAAGAAACAAGATGAAAGAAGGCTCAAGTCTACAAGGCACAGTGATAAGCTTTTTCATATATTCTCCCTTTTTACCTGTACAGTGAACAGATAAAGCAGGCGACCCTCATAATGTCCCTGTCAGGTGTGGTCATCCTTCCAAATGCAAATGAGGAAACTAACGTCTGAATGAGTAACTTGTCAGAGGCTTGGAACTTTCAAGTAGTGACCTCCCTGAGCACACTGCCTGGCTATGCTGCAGGGAGTTGTGACATTAGTTAACAGTTTGGTTTCAGACATAAATGTTACATAAAAATTATGAAACAGTATGGAGAAAAACACCTTTGATTCAATTAGACAATCCCATAAGTATCATCTTACTTAGTGGGAGGGAATATTTTGTTTGATGGTAATAACCACTTCCAGTTAAACAAGGATCACTTCAGAAGCCTTGCATGGCTAAGCAATTATACTCCATCTCTCCACAGAGAATAAGATGGGCCAGACAGCACTGTAATCCCCAGAGGTGCATGTCATCTGTGGACTATCATAGTCTACACATACAA
This sequence comes from Psammomys obesus, assembly GCF_907164565.1. Classification (NCBI taxonomy): domain Eukaryota; kingdom Metazoa; phylum Chordata; class Mammalia; order Rodentia; family Muridae; genus Psammomys; species Psammomys obesus. Next base: position 4,728,174 of record NW_026594462.1, read on the forward strand.
TGGCAAATGAGATGATATCACTTTGTTCTCCAACCAGAAAGGCGAGGTTAGTAGCCAACAATTAACCACTTGTGAACAGGCAAATGGTTGTTAAAATCTATTATGGCCCCATAGAGCTCCAGGAGGAGATTACTTCATCCCTGATTTCACAACAGGTGGCAACTGTCCCCTTCCCCCACTAGTGAGTTAAGGTTCTGATACTCATCTAAGAAAAAAAAAATCACAAAGCACATTTGATAAAGAATATAAATAAAATATGCAGCTGTTGGCACTGGCTTTCTTGTTTCTTGGTATTACTATACAAGTGTGACTGAAATCTGCAAACCATAACTCTGTGGAATATTCTACTCAAACATTATTCATACAAGGAGACAGGGTGCTATACTATTTTATCTCCTAAACATCAAACTGGCTATGAATTCTAAAAAGTTTGAAGGAAAACTCTCATTTATATGAAACCTCTCACACTTTATTGCTGTAATTCTGTATAGCAAAAGATTACCTGCAGCCTGTTTTAATGGTTGTTTAATGACAAAAGTAGAGAGATTTTTGATGTAGTTGTTGAAGGTAACTGTGAAAGAGAGGTCTTATGGATCAGCAGGAGGCTACAGTGAGAGTTCAGTCTTGCAGAAAAAAATTACAGCTCTGCTAACTGCTTTCCTGAACTGGGTCTGCCATGTTAAACTCAATGACCCATGGTCCGAACAGTCTCATATGAAGTTATAGAATCAAGAATGTTACATATTTGCTTGAGCTCCATAAAAGATTTCTACATAGTAAAAGCAGTGTTTAAAAAAAACCCATTATCTAATGTTTTTGTTTGTTCATTTTTGTATTTTGAGACAGGGTCTTGCTATGTATCCCTGGCTGGTCTGGAACTCACTATGTAGACCAAGCTGACCTTGAACTCACAGAGATCTGCCTGCCTCTACCTCCTGAGTGCTAGAACTAAAGGCATGTACCACTCTGTCCAATTCCAATATCTACTGTTATAAACTTTCAGATTTTTTTTTAACTTTTATTGATTCTTTGTGAATTGCACATCATGCATCCTAATCCCACTCATCTTCCTGTCCCACTGTATCTGCCCTCTACCCTTGCAACCTCCCTTCCCAAAAGAAAACAACAACAACAAAATCTTGCTGTGGAAGCTGCTGTGGGTTACACAGTAAACCCTTTTGCCCAAACAACTTTACTTGCACATGGTCATTGCTTTGAGTCATTGGTCTGGTTTGAGGCCTCTGACTTCTGCTATACTAACAATCCTGGATCCTCACTTGGATTACTCTTGCACATCTTCTTGTTGCCTTGTGTCATGGAGATCCTGCAGCTTTGAATCTACAAGATGACCCCTTCATAGGCTCCAGCATTTTACAGAAGGGGTAAATGTTCCTCCAAGAAGATTTTTAAGTGGAGATGTAGGGCAAGAGGCTCTTAGGCTGAACATGAACACATTTTGTTGGGTGGGTTTGCTGCTGTTTTGTGATGTAGGATTTCCTTATGTACTTTAAGGTGAGCAGCAGAGTCTTTGGCATCTATCTATTTAGTAAGCAGTAGGCAGTTATATCTCCAGATACTGGCATATGTTCCCCTGGAAGACAAAGTCACTCTCCCAACCTATCACTTCCCTGTCTCCATCAAGAGTATCAGTCTGATAATTAAAGACAAAAATAACTAATCTACTTTAGAACAAAGCAAAAAGGAAACTATTTTATGATTTACTGAAACTTACATAGTTAATGTTGTATTGGAATGGCAGCTTAAAATTTCTGAAGATTAATTTATGAAAATAGACATTTTACAAAATAGATACTTGGCAACTAAACAAATACTCAAGACTACTACCAAAAACCACAAGTTCATGAACCTTATAATGTCACTAAGGTGAATACTGTATTTAGACAGATATATATGATTTCTTATGAAGCCCATATTTAGAGGATTGTGCTATATCATTTAAAAATGGCTCAAAATCCAAACAGTGGCAGCACACCATCCATTTGTGGGTAGTCCCAAACTGTTAATTATCTTAAGTACTTTATAAACTGTGTATTGTCTCAAGACTCTTAATGCATTTTATTAGTTTTATTTCTTATTGACAACTTATTGATATTTAAGTCATTTATTTTGTATCACATTTATATATTATTAAAAATAATATTTTGTGGGCTGGAGAGATAGTTCAGTGGTTAAGGGCACTGCTGCTCTTGCATAGGATCCAGGTTCAGTTCTCAAAACCCACAGAGTGGCTCACAGGCATTTGTAGTTCCAGTTCCAGAGGACCCAATACCCTCTTCTGAACTCTGAGGGCACCATATTCAAACCTGCTGGCCAATGTCAGATTGTCTCAAACAAAAGGAGTTCCTGAGGTGCAACAACTATTTACAGTCTGTGTAACTTCTACACATGTGCCGGACACACATACACCCTCTCCCACACAAATACAGCTGAGTACATTCACACAGATTTTTTTAAATTCTTACATGTAGACTTCATACCTGATCAAGGTTCATATGGCTCTCCTCCCCCAGGATAAGTTTTAGCATGAGTTGACATGTTAGATTTAGGACCTTAGTTCCTTCACACGTGAAAAAAATAGGGTGAGTGACCTGCAAATTTCTCTCTCCCATAAATTTTGAGAGTATTTTTAAATACGGGGCTACTTCCTAGTTCTTTCAAAAGAGTTACTGAATAATTTCAGTTTTAAAAATGAAAAAACAGAAGTATCCATGAATCTACCCATACATATTAAGAATACATGCTAAACCAAGCAACCAAAATGTCTCCAAAAGAAGCTTCAGTGTTAAACCACCAGGTTGGTTCTTCTTAAGTTAGCCAGTGGATATAGTACTTTTGCTATTGTAATGCTTGCCAGTGAAGATGATGATAGAAATCAAACTACAACTCCTTGGCTCAGTAAAGGTAAGTGACAAAACACACACACCAGCGAAAAACAAGGAATTCTAGTGGAAGACAAGATGGTAAAAATCAGAGAAGAAAGCTGAGTTACACACACCATCCGTGCCATCCATTATTGCTCTAATGGTAATGGAAAGGCAATGAAAAACTGGAAACTTCCTGAGAGGAGAGAATATTCTGTCTAGCTAAGCAAGTGTCCCATACTTTGTTTCTGTAAAACTAGAACCTAAGACCTCATGCATGATAACTAGACAAGTTCTCTGCCATTGAGCTGTACCCCTAGCACAAATACCCTGTTCTTAAGCATTTAAAGACAAGACAGACTGGGAGGAGAGCAGAAGCACACTACCCAAATGGAACTTAATTCTTACTAAGGCCAGGGATGTCTGGGGATGAAGTCAGTCACTGTATGCTGCTCACCACTGATTAACTGGGGCAGCCAAGCAGCTAGGTACACTTACTCAAATGTCACCTCCTCAGTCTACTATCAACTGCAGAAGCAGCTGCCAGGACAGCACCCAGACTTTCCTATGGATAAAAGACTGAGGTGACAAAGCATAAGAAACACATTCTCATCAAACAGCTAGACTGAAATACACTTCCCACATCTCACAGAGCTGGTGTCTGCAGAGAGGGGACCTAGTCTAGTGGGGGCACTGGGCAATGTTCACTAGGCATATCCTGGCCTAACCATTCTTTTCGCAGACTGGATCCTGGCCAGTCTTAGTGAAGACTCAGCCACTCCTTAGCTGCAGGAAATCCAAGCCTCTAATTCTACAGACACATTGAAAACAAAACCCAAGAGCATTCAATATCACATTAATTTCACCCTTTAATTATGACGGCATAATCATTAGAGTCAGGAAATCCAGTTTAACTTAATCACTTAATTTTTTTAACCTCTTGAACTTGGACGTAGAATATATCTGATTTGGTTTCTCCCTAATTGTTAAAATAAATAGATTTTATTTTACTTGGAATATATTTCTGTTAGTATTATTTATAATCAACAAATCTATAATCATAACATGGAAAGTATTATGCAGATGTATGAATTAAAATACAGTAGACTACATGACATAGGTGACAAATAGTTTATTTTACCTTCTAATGTAATGGATAAAAAAGATTAAATATTATTGCTAGACTTACTAAGTAGACTTACTTATAATGTTCTAATTTATAACATAATCTCAAATATGAGTAATTTGCAGATATAGTGGCACACACCTATAATTCCAGTACTTGAAGGCTGAGACAGGAAGATCTCATATATGAGATCACCCTGGGCCATATGATGAGATGAGATCAGGTAGGTGTTGTGGGGGTAGAGTCAATTATTGGTAAATAGTGTATTTTTTAAAAATTCAAATATTATTAGTAATTAGATACTTAAAAAAAAACAAAGAATCATTTTATATTTTTCATGCTTTAATCTATATCATTAATATTCTTATAACAGTTTTACTAATTCTAGCTTTTCAAAGAAACCTAAGAACAAAAGCAAAAATTTGTATATGTCATGACATTTACACCCAAGCCAAAGAGTATATTGCATTTATGCAAATATAAAATACAGAGATGCTTATTTCCACTGTAAGAAGCAGCCAGATATAAAATTTTAAGTGTGGTAAAATCATGTGACAGGGAAAAGATTTTCAAACACATGAGCATCTTTGTGTAACTCAATTGTGCAATAAAGACTAAAGCTTTTACTTATTAAATTAAAAATGAATAGTATATTTATTTTAAAAATTAGATATATCAGTAAGAATATTACATTAATATTTATATCATTATATAATACATTTACAGAACATGCTAACACATTCTCATGTCTTATGGACCTACAGTGTCAAGACCTTACCCATTACTGACTGGCTTATAGTAGTTGCTACTAGAGTGCCCACATTATATATGAACAACATAATCACACTTGCTCTTAATGGAAAGAGCTGCTGGATCACTAGGTTTAGTCCCTGTACTTATTTCCAATTATTTATCTTGTACAAGCATCAGAGATTCTATCTCTAGATATATAATAGAATTCTCATAATGTGTTTTTAAATAAAATCCTAAAAATGAAAGAAAAGACAACAACAACAACAAAAACTGGAATGCAGAAAAGAAATACAGGGAAATAAGAATGAGAAAGTGTCAAAACTTAGGAGGTTTATGCTATAGCGAGCAGTTCTTTGGTCAGCTATGAACTTTTTTGGTGTCTTACACTAGCGATTAACTTTTCCTTAGTGCACAAGGCCTCTTGGTACAGCAGGAAAGGACATCAGAGCTCCAACGAAAAAATTACCTCCCCAGCATGGTAGGGCTACTAGACATTTCTGACTCTCAAACACTAACTCCTAGAAGACCAATTTGCTACTTGGGAGAAACCTACTGCAAGTTTCTTGGACGTCCATTGCTGTTCGTTTAAGGCCTCGGCAGTAAATAGTTAGGGTTTTTAGGACACAAGATTTCAGAATGTGAACACAGCCATAAATAAAATACAAACAAACGAACATACCTGTATTGCAATAAAACTTTATGTACACACACACATACACATAAGCTGTTTGCCAAAACATAGTTTACTAGTCTGTCCTAGAAAACTTTTACATTAAAAAAAAAAGTTATTCCACACCTTTTCCATCATAAATTACGATAAAATATTATTTATTTATGCAATCAAAAGAGACTGACAGATATTTTCAATGGAAAAATTTATTTCTCACCAAAATGCAACAGCCTGAGCTCTGTTAAACGTGGATTTGATGGTACCTTGGATTAGACTGATGTTTTCCAGTGTCCCCGTCTAGGACAAAGTGTTTGTTCCCTATAGCAATAGGGTGCAGTGCTAAAATGAAGTCACTTTCAGTGCCTTCCTAAGCTGTAGTTGTACACATTAAAATTTTAAATGTGGATAATGCTCATTAAGGTATATTAGGCTGAATCATTACTACAAATACTTTTTTAGTTTTAATTACCATATGTGTGGAACCTATAAAACAGCATTCATTAAAAACTCTCCTATAAATTTTTACTGTTTTCTAATTCTGACATCCTAAATTTAAGTCATTAAAGTTTTATTGAAATAGGGGATACTCATTCTTTCTTTAAAAATACTTACTGAATGCCTATTAGCACAATGGCATATCTTCAGACGCTAGAAATGTAAAAACATAGTGCAGTCTTCCTCAAAGATAGTCTCAATCTGGCATAAATGCTTCCTCAGAAAACAATGCTTAGTGTTAAAAAAATCATTTTCGTATTAATTTTATTTTAGTTTTCAAGTTTTAAAATGCTTGATTAGATTATATTAGATTTCAGATATTTTTTGCCAAAGCTAGTATTAACATACTTTCACATTTCTATGTATATTTTTATTATTTGACTATATAAATGGAGTTTTAAAATGGAATACAGCTAATTTCTGAATATATAATAAAATGGCTTATATTTCAAGTTCAAGCTTTATTTAACTTAATAATCTCAACATGACAACCATTTTGGTAATTTTTTTATTTTAATCAGTGTATCTGTGTATATATCTATGTGTGTGTGAATCTGTCTGTCTATGTCTGTATCTGTGTCTATGTACATATGCATAGCATACTTGTGTTCAGGCAAAAGGACAGCTTTTGAGAGTCAGTT